>NC_080610.1:3220037-3380037 GCF_027887145.1 Ammospiza caudacuta
TTCACCCCACAGACACTTTGGGCTGGCTGGGTGTGTGGTGTTTCACCCCACAGACACTTTGGGCTGGTGGGTGTGTGGTGTTTCACCCCACAGACACTTTGGGCCGGCTGGGTGCTGCAGCTGGGCCCGTGGGGACAAGTCCAGGCCTGCAGGAGCTCTGGTGGTGCTGGGATGGAGCTTCCCCCCATAACAGGGGCTGCTCCTCAGGTTTCTCTCTGTGGAGAAGCTTTGAGGCGATGGTGAAGGAAAGGAGTTGGTTCTGATGGAGGGTTTGGATGCAGAGCTTTATTCTGGCCCTCAGGCCTCTGAATGCAGCACCAGCTCCAACAGAACTCCCTGAGCCCGTGGTTGCTGCTCCTTTGAACCCTGAGAGAGGGGCAGGGAAGGGGTAGGGAGCCACCAAGCAGGGACAGGAGGGGAGGGACAAAGGACACCTGGATGGCCCAATGTCCCCCAGTGCTGAGAGGCATCTTTTGAATCTGCCAATCATTCCATGCCCTTCTGGAATGCCAGGACAGACAGACAGTGCTGGGAGGGGAAAGGAGAGGTGACTGACACACCTGGGAGGGAATTATCAGGGGAGGGACCCGAGGTTCTGGGGTAAACCCTGAAATTACAATGCAACAATTCCCATCTGCTCCTCCTGCAGGTAATGACCAACCTGCCTCAGGAGATGAGCAGGACCCAGTCAGCCCATCCAGCAGGAGCTGCTGTGTGCTGTGGGAGGTTGGACTTTCCCCTCAGGCACTGAGGATCATGCCAGCTCTCTGCATTTTGCAGGCTTCTGCCGTGGCTGTTGAGGCAATGGAGAGTTTTGGGGGCCAGGGTTACATGGAGGACACAGGCTTGCCAGTCATACTCCGGGATGCTCTGGTAAGAGGGTGGCAGGAGAAGGTCCTGTGTGTCACCAAGTCCCCTGCACAGCACTCTGGTCCCTGCTAAAGACACACTCAAGGGAGAACAGAGCCCTCCCAGGCTCACTCCAGGTGTGCCCTCACTGCTGAGCCCAGGGAAGGACAGGAGGTGTTCCTGGCACAGCAATGGAGCTGGGCTCACTGCTCCCTTCCACTTGTTGTGAGACCAGACATCTCTGGATGTGTCCCTGGGTCTGCCCTGGGTCTGTTTCCTCCCACTCCCCTTCTCTGCTGCAGTCACTGCAAAGGCTCCCTGCTGCTCTCCCACACAGGTGCTGTCCATATGGGAGGGAACAACCAATATCCTGTCCCTGGATGTGCTGCGGTCCCTGGCCAAGAGCCAAGGGCAGGTGATGGCTGTGTTCCTGTCCACAGTGAAGGTGAGCCACAGCTGCAGCTCTGCTCAGCCTCACCTTCCTTGGGGTTTGTGCTCCTGCCTGAGGCTGGCAGGGAATAGGCCTGAACTGAAGCTTTAGACAAGTATTCCAACAATTGGGATTGTGTCTTACAATTCTGCTCCTTAAATAGCTCTTCCAAAAGCAGGATGCAGGCAGTGCTAATCCTGGGATGCTTGTGTGCTTTCAGCTCAGCAGTGGGGAGCTTGGCACTGTCAGAGTTCCTCAAGACAGGTACCAAAATAAGTGTATTTTTAATGTGACTCACCTTCCTGAATCCAAAATAATTTTGTGGTTTTGTTTCTTAACTGGAAAATCACCACAGGACTGCTGAATATTGAACCTCACTAGGGCTATCTACTGCATTATGACTTTCTATTTTTATTCCCTGAAAAGATGGAAAGAGCCAAAGGAATTCCATTTCTGCCTCTTTGGATTTGCTGTTCTCTGGCTCTACTTTTAAAGAGTGACAGGAGTTCAAAGCAGCTCAGTTTCATGAAGGTGAAGGAGCATCTCCTGGCTTGGTGCATCCCAAAAAGGGAGACAGGAGGCAGGATCAGAGGGCGTTGTCTCAGAGGTGACATTATTAATCCAGACACAGCAACCCAGATCTTGTTAGCCCAGGCACAGCAAGGGAATCCTGGGCATCTGGAGTGCTGGATTTGGTGTTGTGCAGCCTTCACATTCCCCATGAGAAGGGAAGAGTCTGGGACAGTGCTCTCCTCCAGCACTGGGGGCTGGACAGAGCTGTGCAGAGCAGTTCTCACAGTGTCTGCAGCTGGCAGCTCGTGTCCCATCCCACCCCCAGCTGAGCTGAGCTCTGTGCACAGCACTCTGTGACCTCCAGGGTCCCCCTGCCACCCTCTCACACAACTTCTGATAAGGGAGAAATGCCTCAAATGATTTGAGCACCAAACAAGAAGCCAGACCTGCTCAGGAGCAGCACTGAGCACATCTGCTGGGGGCAAATCCAGCTGTTGGCAAACAGCTGCTTAGGCTGACACTGCAGGTAATGGATGGGGAAGTAAAGGAGCTGTGGGTGGGCTCTAAAATAATTTGGAAAGAAGCAGCCTCCACAGTCTTACACTGATTTAAACAAACAGCCCACAAAGGTGCTGTGCTGCACCCTGGAGCAGCTCCCTGGTGCAGCTGGGAGGGCCCCTCCAGCTGCTCAACATCTGGATGATCAGGGAGCATTGGGGAGCACAGCCGTGATGCAGAGCAGAAAGAGGAACGCTGAGATTCATTAATTAACGAGTCCTCAGTGCTGCCATCAATGACGCTGGGGGTGAGGCTGCAGGGGAGGGGGAGTGCTGCCTTCAAGGTCTCCACATTCCAGTAATGCCACTGCCTTCACTGTCCCTGTCATGGCCAGGGAGAGGGGCTGGGCTGGGCTCAGCAGTGTGGATGCTCCAGTTCTGGATAGAATCAGACCTGGCCAGTTTAAGCTGTTCCTTTATGCTGGTGCTGGAGAGGCAGCCTGGGAGGGGTTTCTGTCTGCAGGGTTCTGCAGGAACGTGCTTGAGTTTCTACTCCAGAATCAGGTTTTCACTCACAGGTGATAAACAACATCTTTCTGAGCTCCAGGTGTCCAAATTCTTTCAGTCTGGGAGTCTGGTTCATTTTGAAACATCCCTCCCAATCCTGTCTACTGAGGAAATAATTTAACCCATCGTAAAGGGGTTTTTACTGCCCCAATCCATTTCCTTTTTATTGATGCACACAAACCGAGTACAATTTATTTTATGTTTGTCCATCAGGGTTCTCAGTGTGCAGGACTTGTGCCCATTGTCAGAGGCTTTGCAGAAAGCAACATTAGTACCTGTACAGCTCTTGGTTCTCTGAAAGTCATTTCAAGGGTAGCTCCAGGTTTTGCTTCTACTCTCTATCAGTTGTCTCTGCTGATGGTGAGATGCCCAGTGCTGCTGGGGCTGTGATCAGGAGCAGGAACCAAGGGTTGTAATTATCATCAGGAAAAGGGAAATACAGAGAACTTCCCCATCCTTGCACAGTGTGACTATGAGAAGATGAATTTTTAGGGTTTTAATACACAAGTGAGTTTGTGACAAACCACCTTGTCTAGAGGTTATGAGTCTGGAAATCCTGGGGAGAGGAGTGAGTGTGAGAGACAGGGATGGAATCATGGAATGGTTTGGGTTGGAAGGGACCTAAAAACATCTCTGATCCCACCCCTGCCACCTCCCACTGTCCCAGGCTGCTCCAGCCCCAGTGTCCAGCCTGGCCTTGGGCACTGCCAGGGATCCAGGGGCAGCCACAGCTGCTCTGGGCACCCTGTGCCAGGGCCTGCCCACCCTGCCAGGGAACAATTCCCAATTCCCAATATCCCATCCAGCCCTGCCCTCTGGCACTGGGGGCCATTCCCTGTGTCCTGTCCCTCCATCCCTTGTCCCCAGTCCCTCTGCAGCTCTCCTGGAGCCCCTTCAGGCCCTGCAAGGGGCTCTGAGCTCTCCCTGGAGCCTTCTCCTCTCCAGGTGAGCACCCCCAGCTCTCCCAGCCTGGCTCCAGCCCTTGCAGCATCTCTGGTGCCTCCTCTGGGCTCTCCCCAGCAGCTCCAGGTCCCTCCTGTGCTGGGCCCAGGGCTGGGGCAGCTCTGCTGTCTCACCTGGACAGGGCAGAGGGGCAGAATCCCCCCTCTCCTGCTGCCCATGGTTTGGGATCAGTCCAGGACACATCCTGACTTCCAGCTCTGCTGTGGTGAGAATTCCAGGTGGATACTGCACAGGGCCAGTCAGCTCGTGTTGTACTAAAATTTTATTAGCTGGAATTTTGAGCCAGAGCCCTGGGTGTACTTTCAAATTCAATTACAACCTGAAAAGTGCCTCTAAAATAGCTCAGGGCAGTTTGTTGATTGTTGCATTTCAGTCATTTCAGGTGAAATTTGGGCACATCCCAGGACAGGGTCTCAGCACCAGCCCCACACGTGTCGTGCAAGGCTCAGAATCAACTCTTGCCTCAAGAATTTCTGTGTAGGGCTGTAATTCAGGCTGCAACTCAGGCTGTAAATCAGCCCTGCAATCTCAGACATATGACAGTGTTTTCAGGTCCTTTTCAGACCACAACCCCAGTTTTCAGGCAGCAGGAAACAAATGGAGGTTATTGATGTGGGGCCATGTGTTCGCTCCAAGCACTGACAGAAAATTGCGCTTTTAGCCCTGGTTGGGATGTTCCTCCTGTCACTGTATTTTTAGATAGTCATGATTAATCTTGTAAGTAAAAACCACTCTGGCCACATGGCTTGGGAGCCAGTGAGAGCAAACAAACAAGCAGCATCTTAAAATTCCTCCATGAAAACAGAGGGAATCAGAACTATTGAGCTCGGAAGCTCCTTTGCTGATCCTTTCAGGCAGTGAGGGGTGGTGGGGCAGTGGTGCTGTGTGTGCCTCCTCCCAGAGCTGGAGCAGAGCAACCAGCAGAGAACAGGAGCTGCTCCTGCCTTGAGCATTGCCCTGGAGCAGCTCCCAGCCTCTCCATCCCAAGTGCAGAGAGAGCATGGAAAAACCTTCCAGAAGATCCAGGACTTTTGGTTAGGAAAAGAATAAGTGCAATTGGGAAAAAAAATATTATTGGCAAGCAAAGCAAATACAAGGTCTTTTTTATCCCTTAAGGACAAATTATGCTTTTCCATTCCTGATCCATATTTCCAGGTGTTCATCCTCCAGCTGTGGCAGTGTGTGTGTCCCAGCCACAAGCAGCAGGTGTTTGTGTTGTCCCCATGCTTGGCTGGTGCTGTGCTGGCTCCCACCCAAACTGTGGGAGTTGGTGCCTCTGGGATCTGTGATCCTCATTAGCAACAACCTCTGGGCTACTTCAGAACACCTCGTTGGTATTCCATGGCCTTGGAGGTTTATGGGATTTATGTTGGCACTGGAATTGTTGTGTTTGACCAGCACATGCTGGGGGTGTTTCTGCCCCTGGAGCCTGGAGCAGCAGCACTGGGAAGTGTGGGGTGTGAGCAGTGAGAACACAGAGCAAACGTGGGCTCAGCCCAGCCCAGATGGAAATTCTGGTCCAGTAAGAGGAGCTGCAGCACTGAAAGCCTCAGAAACATAAAAAATTCCTCCTGTGTAGCTGCTGCTCACAGGCTTCAGTCTCGTCTGCAGGTTATTGATGGAGCTAATTAATGAACAGCACCTCCCAGCACGCTGAACTGCTCACATCCAGCCTTTGGGGATGCTCTCCAGGCTGATCCCTCAGTGCTGCTGCAGAGAGGGGTTGGAGTGAGGGAAGGTGGGACCACAGCCCCCAGCAGGGCCAGTCCCAATCCCATCCCTCCTAACAGGGAACAGCACAGGAGACACAGATGAGCAGTGTGGGAATGCCCAAAGAGCAATTCCAGGCTCTCAGCAGGGTATCCCTGGTGCTTTCACAAGGGATTTGGGATGTGGCAGAAACTCAGCTCAACCAGGGGAGGGTTCAGGCAGTGCTGCTGGCACAGTTAAATTCCCAATCTCCATCAGAATCACAGAATCCTTTAGGTTGGAAAAGCCCTCTGAGATCAAATCCAGCCATTCCCCAGCACTGCCAAGGCCACCACTGCCCCATGTCCCCAAGGCCTTTACATCCCTCCAGGGATGGAGATCCACCACTGCCCTGGGCAGCTCTGCCACCCTGACCACCCTTTCAGTGAGGAAATTTTCTCAAATATCCAACTTGAACCTCTCCCAGTGGAGCTTGAAGCCATTTCCTCTTGTCCTGGGGCCTTTCCCACTGACACAATTTGGAGAGAAAAGCTCCTTTAAATGGGAATTTTCCTGCCTGGCCACAGCTGGAGCATATTTGTGCAAGTTATTATATAATCCTGAAAGAATTAGCCCTGATACAGGTATAGAGTTAGAGAGAACTGGGGATGAGAGCTGATTCCCATGTGCAGCTGGGAAGCCAGAATGGAAACAGCAACGTGCTGGCTCTGCTCTCAGGGAATTCTCCCTCCCCAAGGCAAGGCTGGGAGCTTCCTTTGGGCACATCCCCTTCCCTGGCTGCTCCCCCTGTGCCAGGGCAGCCACCTGGAGCTGTTGTCAGCAGCTGGCTGTGCCCAGGGTCCCAGCAGCCCCTTCCCTGGCACAAGGCAGATACACTGGAATTGTTCCTGTGCTTGTTCTCTCTGCAGAAAAAGCTGGAGCTGGCTTCAGGCATTAAGGAGCTGTCCCCAGCCACGCAGAGGGCACAGGAAGCCATCGGGAGCCTCCAGCAGTTCATGACAACCATGGGCATAGGGCGGGCACTGAGCATGGAGCTGGCAGCCAGAGACTTCTCCTACAGCCTGGCACGGATCTACACAGGCAGGGCAACACAGGAGCCACAGAGCCATGGCATGGGCTGGGTGGGGAGGGACCTCAGAGCTCATGACCCCTGCCATGGCCCTCCCACCCCTCCCACTGTCCCAGGCTGCTCCCAGCCCCAGTGTCCAGCCTGGCCTTGGGCACTGCCAGGGATCCAGGGGCAGCCACAGCTGCTCTGGGCACCCTGTGCCAGGGCCTGCCCACCCTGCCAGGGAACAATTCCCAATTCCCAATATCCCATCCATCCCTGCCCTCTGGCACTGGGAGCCATTCCCTGTGTCCTGTCCCTCCATCCCTTGTCCCCAGTCCCTCTGCAGCTCTCCTGGAGCCCCTTCAGGCCCTGCAAGGAGCTCTGAGCTCTCCCTGGAGCCTTCTCCTCTCCAGGTGAGCACCCCCAGCTCTCCCAGCCTGGCTCCAGAGCAGAGGGGCTCCAGCCCTCGGAGCATCCCCATGGTTTCCTCTGGACTCTCTCCAGCAGCTCCAGGTTCATCCTGTGCTGATGGATTTCAGACCAGGAACGGGCTGGGGATCAGCCACAGGCACCTGATTCACACCTGGGTCAAGGGTGGAGCTCTGAAGCTCAGTCCCCACCGTTCACACTGAAGCAGCTCAGCCTTCAGGCACTGCTGAGCAGAAACCACCAGCCCTTATTCCTGAGCCCTGGGCAGGGACTGCTGACACCTCCTCCTCCTCCCCACAGGAGCTCTCCTCCTGGAACACGCGGCTCGGCCCGGCGCTTCCCCCGCAGACACCTTCGCTGCCCTGAGGTAGGCACAGCCCCGAGCACCCCGAGTGTTCTGGATGGTTCCATGGGCACTGCCAGGCTTTGCTCCGCCTCCGGAGCGATCCAAGCCATGGCCATGGACCCACGAGCACAGCTGGGAACGAGCGGCGCTGCTCTCAGCCCCGGGGCTTTCCCCGCTCGGTGTCTCCATTCCCTGATGGGCAGGATCCCCCCTGGGCACGGCCCGGGTTGGCACCGGCCCCGTGCGGGTGGCAGGGCCGGCACAGCCCAGCGCTCTCTCCATGCAGGTGGTGCCACCAGGAGCTGTGCCCGGTGGCCGCGGAGTCGGCGAGGGGCAGCTACGGGGACAAGGCAGTGCTGCAGGACAGCGCCCTGGTGTTCGGGAACAGCCGGCTCTGAACAGCCCCACACGGACACCAGGTGGGATTAACCCAAACAATCCAAACAGCCCAGACAATCCAAACCATCCCCCAAATCCTCGGGTGCCTGCAGGTTCCAGGTGTGGTGGGATGTCCCCTTCCACAAGGGGCCACACCAAACCCTTTAGGAGTGACCCCCACCTGCCCCGGGCTGAAATTCATGGCTTTGAGGTTTCCTAGAGCAGACACAGCCCTGAGGGTCACTGCAAGGTGCTGGAATGTTCTCACAGTGCTCTAGGCAAAGCCACAGTGATAAAATCCAGACAAGAGCTGGAAGCAGCAGCTCTTCAAGTGCCAACACTGTTCTTTTTTTAAGAAAACCAACCAAAATCAAACTGAAAGTTATCTGAAACTGATTAAATCCAGAAATCCACCATTTTTCCCTGTTCACCTTCCTGCTTTGCAGTGCTGACCACAGACTTCCACCCCTGGGTGGGGTTTGCTCCAGGAGCAGCCCTTTCCACCCACTGTGGCTGGGAACATTGACCTCCTCAGGAACTGCAGCTTTCTGAAGATAAAAGGGATTTTTATTCTCTCTGGCCTCCAAAAAGTTGATTAATTCCCTATGCACGTGTCCTAATGATGCTGAAATCCATCCTGACATAAATTCTACATAAGTTTTGGACTGAAATCCAGTAATTCTCCACCTAAGCACTGGCTGTGGGCTTCTCCTTCCCCTCAGCCCATCAGTCGACCTGCTTGGTATTGCCCTGCTGGCTACAAGTTTTTAATTAAGAAGTTGCTAATAGAAGAAGAAAGGCACTAATAGACTGAAGACAGCTGGAATTTATGGCTGGGAAATGCTGCAGCAGCCAGACACTGAGTGGGAAGAGGGGGAAGGAGCTGTGTGCTGAGATTGGGGTTGTCCAGAGTTTCCCAGATGGCAGAGCCAGGAGGACACAAAGGGTGGCTCTGGGGAGGAGCAGAGTGGAGCAATCCCGACAGGACACAGCAAGGGAGGCTCCATGGGCTCCCTGTGTCCTGGCACAGGGATCACACCCTGAGCCAAGCACAGCTTCCCTGAAATCCCCCAAATGCCATGAACCAGCAGCAAAGGGCTCCTGTTGTCTGTGCATTGCAGGGAATAAAGAACATTTGGGTTTGGAAAATGTCCTACATCATGGAATCATGGAATGGGTTGGGTGGGAAGGGACATTAAAGCCCATCCAGTGCCACCCCTGCCATGGCAGGGACACCTCCCACTGTCCCAGGCTGCTCCAGCCCCAGTGTCCAGCCTGGCCTTGGGCACTGCCAGGGATCCAGGGGCAGCCACAGCTGCTCTGGGCACCCTGTGCCAGGGCCTGCCCACCCTGCCAGGGAACAATTCCCAATTCCCAATATCCCATCCAGCCCTGCCCTCTGGCACTGGGGGCCATTCCCTGTGTGCTGGCACCAGGACTCTGTCCCTGCACTTTGGTGTCAGAGATCCCACAGGGTCAGTGCCCAGGAGCTGCTGTGCCCTGTGGAGCTCAGGGAACAGCAAAGGGAGGGAGCAGGGCAGGCTCTGAGTGAGTACAGCAGAACATCCAGCCCCAGATGTGCCCCTGGCTCCAACAGCAGGAGGTGGATGTGGCCCAGGAGGGAAAGGCCATGGGCTGGAAGTGTTTGCAGGGCTGATCAGCACCTGGGACCCCCTGCTCTCCCTCAGGGCTCATCTCCAACTGCTCCCAATCCAGGCTTCCCCTTTTCCCAGCCTATTTTACATTTCTGAACACCAGGATTAATTTTTCCTCATACATGAGCTGTAATTTGCCTAAAAATAAGCCCCTCGAACTGGGAACTCAGAGAACAAGGGACTATGAACTCATCACTGTGTAGGAAAATGACAGATTTATTGAGATCTAAATATTCACTCTGAGGCTACAGAGGAATAAAGGCTGTTACACACATGAGAGTCTGACACTTCCAGTGCTGCTGAACAGCTCTGTCCTCAGAGCTTGGCATGGTTTCAAATACTTCATGTGCTTCAAGTAATTGAGACTTCAGATGTCATTTTAATATAAATCCCACCCAAAAAGAGGACAATCAAACCCATCACCTGCTGCCACTGCAAGGTCTGAAAATAATTTTGTGACAGCACTATGGGAAATTAGTTTAAAACCCAGATTTGTTAAATAATAAAGTTAAACTTTAGGGGCGTTTAAAAAATGTCCAAGTGCAAAGAAGGGTGAGCTGAAATCCCAGAATGCAGCAATGGCAGCTGCTCTGTGGGAAGGGATGGGCAGCTCTAGGCCTGGGGAACACCTGGGCCAGGCCGGCAGAGCTGCCCTTTGCTCAGGGCTGACTCCAAACCTCGTCCTGGGTAATTCCAGGACTCTCTGTTTGATAGTCCCTGAACCTGCCCAGCTTCCTGCCCGTGGTTATTGATTTCCCTTTGCAGCCTCCCAAAGCCTCGAAACCCCTCCCAGGGTTCCTGCCACTCCTGCAGCCTTTCCCAGGTTGTGGAGCAGTTCCCGAACAGCTCCTTCCCTCCCTTCCCTCCCTCCCTTCCCAGTGGAGCCCTTGGTTCCCACCCTGGCCGTGCCCCCACCCCGCTCACAGTGCCCGCTCTGAGCACGGAGCCCTCCCGGTGCCCCCAGTGCCGCCTCCCGGTGCCCTGTGGCGAGAAGGGGACCCTGGCATGAGGGGGCCCTCAGCTCCCGGTGATTCCCGGCCCTGCCTGAGATCCCGACCCAGGAGGTTGTTCCACAGCCCGGGGGCAGCACTGAAGCCGCCCAGTGCGACAGCAGCGCGATGTCGCGACAGGCTCAGGGGCTGTCCGGGAGCTGGGACAAAGGAGAGAGGGAAGGAGGCTCCTCAGGAGGAATTGATCGCGGGGAAATGAGCTTTGACACCTTCCGCCGTGTCCTCCTCTGCACCGCGGGGAAGCTCAGAACTGCCCTGATCCCTCTGCGGGGCAGAGACCCACACTCGGCATTTCCCAGAGCAGAAACTTCCCTGTGCCCGGGGCTCCCAACATCTGCAGGACAATGAGCTCCTGAGAGAGCCCTCAGGAGAAACTCAAGTGTGAAAGGAGCTCCAGGAAATCCCACCGTGAGGTGTAACTGAAACACTCCATCAAACGTGATTCCGGCTTCCTTTCCACTCCAGATTCCATCAGCAGCTCTACCCCAACCTGGTTTATTTTGATTTAATGAACACCATCCAATCACAGAGGGATTGTGCTCAAGGTCCCTCCCAGCTGCTCAGACCCCCAGGAATTCAGGGTAAATCCTCAAATATGTAAGAGAAGAAATAAATTATGGTGGGGGACCTGATGGGACAGGACTGTGCACAGCTGGAATGAGCAGGCAGTGCTTGGAAAATGGAAATAACCCTTGTGCAGGACCAACATCAGTTGAATTCTCCACCTTCTGGGAAAAAAACATCTTAAACCTGAGTGAGTTTGGTTTGTTCCCAAAGAGGACAGCTCCACCATCCAGCATCAGGATAAGGCAGGTGCAGGTGGGAATGGAGCCTCCACTGCCAAACCCCACTGAAAGCAGGGGAATTCCCTGGAGATCAGGGTTGATCCCACATTTGTGTAAAATCACCAGACTGAAATACCATGCTTGGTCAAGGGGAAAAAGAAAAACACACTATGGAGGAAACTGAGACTGGCACATTTCTCCATCCTGGGAAAACCGTGCTGATTGTGCCAACAGAACCTGGCAGGGTGTGTGCTGTGTGCTTCCCCCTTCCTGGGACTCCTGCACCAGGAAAACCAAGCCTAAGATTTAAGTTTATGTCTTGAGTTTAGGAGTGGCAGTTTGTAGTTCCTTGGAAAGGCACAGCACAGCACAGAAAGCCAAGGGCAGCAGCTGCAGCCTCTTTTTCCAAGGCCTTGGTGTTCCTGCTGAGCCTCCAATACATCCCTCCAAGGGACAGGGAAGGAAAATAAAAAATTAGGAAGTGTGTTAGCAAATGCTCCCATGCAAAAGTCTAAACTTTATTCACTTTTATTTATATATTTAACATTTCTAAAGTATTTACTTCTCGCTTTTGACAAAAATGAAAAATATAGGAGCACTTTACTCTCTTGCGGAGAGAAGGGTTATTTCTGTACACAGCTACGGAGAGACGGCTTCCTCCTTTACATACAAAGAAAAAATAATATTAATAAAAAAAGTGCTTCATCGATCCAAAAAAGCCTAAAGAGCTGCAAGCTTTTATTCACACTGTACATCCCAGCCCGGCCCCTCTTGGCACGTGCGCAGGCTCCGGCTGATCTGCACCCCCAAAGCCACACCTGGGGGTTGGGGTGTCCCCCACCCCGGCCCTGCCACCTGCCCCTGCCACCCTCGTCCTGCTCTGCACCAACAGCGATGCTGTGCCTCCCTTCCAGCCCCCACAGACCCTAAACCTGCCTGGGCTGGAGACTCCATCCTTCACTCCACTTGCAGTGTCTCTTTCTCTACACCTGTGCCAGGGAGATCCCAAGATGCTCCGTCCGTTCCCAGAGCCCGTTCCCACAAGGACGCAGCCTCCTCCTTCCTGGGCATTCACGGCAGTGCAGGGATCCTGGCAGGGTGGGAAGGGAACACTCCAACCACCTCAGTGTCTCCCCCAGGAGAGCTCTGAGCTCTGCCAGATGGTTTCTCCACGTGACCCTCCCTTTGGATGATGTGATTGTGACATTCCAGGGAAGGGAAATGCTCCTTTCCCAAGGTTTCTTGGATTTTGAGCTGTTGGATCTAGAACTCTCAAATACTCCAGCAGGATTCTTGGGAATACCATAGAGAATTTGGGATTGTGCCTAGGGAATGCACCGTGAGCAGGATCTACTCTTCCTCCTTGCTGGATTGCACTAAGCAGGATCTATGGGAAGGGAAAGGGATGAGCACCTACCAGTTGGTTACAAATGGATATTTGGGAGTTTCACCCTTCAGTGAGGTGAGTCTGATTGGGACAGAAGGAGGAAGGGGAATCCATAATGTATTTTGGATTGTTTTAAGCTCCTCAGGCAGCTTTTCCTATCGAGTTCACTGAACACAGCCTGGGAAAGGAGGAGCATCCCAGGAGGGTGCCCAGCACCAGCACAATCCTCACAGGCCGAGCCCCGGCCGCCTTCCGCCAGTTTGGATCGTCCAGTAAAGTGCGAGTGACCAGCCAGGACTGACCATGGCAATGCTCTGCTCCCAGAGGGACTCACACGGATGGGGCAGGGACAAGGCAGAGCTCTGCTCCTGTCCTGTTGGATTGAAGCAGGAATTGCATGGTCAGACGCCTGGCAAGGCCCGGTGTGACGCCTGGCTCGGCTCTCACCACAGCACGTGCATTCCTGAGCCAGCATTCCAGGTGTTCCTGCTGAGAGGGCTCAGACCTCACGGATTGTGTGTGCAGGTACAGAGCCTCCAGTGCAGGAACCTGACTGAGACCCCCTCGGGCAGCCACTGTGAGAACAGAGAGGGAAAAGGTCTCTGGGGAAGGAGATTCCCACCTCTTCTAGCAGCAACAGGTTCTCAAACAGCAGTTTTGGGTTTGGAATAACAGGAGTGATTGAAAGCACTGGAGGCTGCAGCTATTCAGGCTCTGCACTCCGGCCGGCCCGGCTCCCTCTGCTCCCTGCTCCCCAAAATCCTCGTTCTGCAGCAGTTCTGCAGTGGGACAGATAAATAGCCCTGGGATCCTGGCTCTCAGCAGCTCCCTCCCCACGTCCAGGACCCTCCCGCAAACAAACAGATATATTATTATATACACACACACGCACGCGCGGGGACACGGACACACAGACAGGACAGGCAGGAAAGGGGGAGGAGCTGGGCAAGGAGAATCCCACAGGATCCCATCCTCGACCTCTGCCCACGGCCCCAGCTCCAGCTCCAGCGCAGCCTCCCGGCCCCGGATCCGGCTCCGCGTGTCCTGGGCGGGGCTCGGCCCGGCTGCGCCCCCGCCGCTCCCAGGCCAGCAATTCAGTTGGACGTGGCAGTGATGGGCTTGTCCAGTTCGAGGTCCAGGCTGGAGCTGCCGGGGTGGAGGCTGCTGTAGCAGGATTTGCAGACTCTGCTGGGCTCGAAGAGCTGCTGGCTGGGAACCGGCACCTTCTGGTTACAGCAACTGGAGCAGAACACGTTGCCGCAATTCCTTGCATCAGGAACAGAGGAGAAATGGAAAAGAAAAGATCAGAAGGAGTTTGACAAAGTTACATGAGGTGTAAAATGAGACACTCCCAGTGCTGGGATGGGGGAGATACCTCCCCACAGGCCAGGGCATGGACAGGGACAGCTCCAACATCTGTGCTTCTCCCTCCTATGGATGGAGTAGAGGTCCAGGGAATGGGCACAGGAAGGAGCATGGAGCCAAAGCCAGTGTGGAATTGCAGCCTCTGTTCAGCACTGCCCTGAGCCAGGCTGGACAGGCTATGCCCTCTGTCACACAGAGAGCTCTCTGCCATTCACCATGGAATGGGTTGGGTGAGAAGGGACCTTAAAGCTCACCCAGTGCCATGGCAGGGACACCTTCCACTGTCCCAGGCTGCTCCGAGCCCCGTCCAGCCAGGCCTTGGACACTTCAGGCTGGATGTGCTGCAAAGGGGCTACAGCAGAATGGGGCACAGGGCTGAGGGGCTGAAGCAGAACCACCACAGGCCCTTCTGAGCCAGGCCAGGGGAATGTGGGGAGCACTGGGAATGGGGGGTCAGGCCCTGCTCACACAGCTGATCCAGCCCTGGCTCACTGGAGGGATGGGGCAGTGCTGGGAGCAGGCCGGACTCTGCTCAGAGCTGGAAAGGTTTAAACATGGAAATGTCAAAGCCCTTGGTCACTGCCATCCTCCCACTGCCCCCACAGCCACTCCAGAAGTGCCACACTCCTGCACGCAGGAAACTGAGGCAAGGAGGAACATGCAAAGCCCGGGCTGGGCAGGCAGGTGCTCCATGCACAGGTGGGCGCGCGCAGCATTCCTGGCACTGGCGGAGCCGCACCGGCACATACACCTCGTTACTGCTCAGTCATTAATTACCTTCTGCAAACCCCCCAAAACCTGGGAGCCCTGTGCGCCCTGACCTCCTCAATTCCTACATGGAGCTGGGAGCAGCACTCCAGGGACCTGGGGTTTGCCCTCTCCATTAACTCTCTGGCATCAGGATTTGGTACTGTTGCTGTTCTGCACTGGAGATTTGCTGCTGCCAAGAGGCTGCCAGGGAATTCCGCTGACACCTAGCAGCTTTGATTAATCCTTCCTTGCCAAGAAAGGAGATTTCCAGCTGCTGGTCACTGATGGGGAGAGAAACAGCAGAGAAATCCCATTTCCCACTTCAGTGGGCTCATTTCCTCAGTTCCACACAGCGCTCCGGGTCTCGGAGCTGGAACCCCAGCACGGGAAGGCTGACAGGGACCAACCTCTGCAGAGGTTCTGGAGAGTGGAGGGCCCTGCTGGAAACCCCTGCCAGAAGCACCTGCAGGAGTGGGAACAGCCCTGGGAGGTGCCACACAGCTCCCACAGCCCCATCTCCCTGCTCAGGGAATGATTATCCCAGAGTAGCTCACTGATGGATGAGGGGAAAACCAACCAGAGGGATTAGAACAAGGATCTCTTTGTTGGAGCTCACCATTCCTAACATATGCTGGGGTTTTTGTTGTTTTATCCTAGACAATGGTGCTCTGACACTGCTTTGGAAAGCTCTGGACAGCTCATCCTTCTATCCTGGTGGTCCCTGCTTTGCTTCAGAGATTAAAAAGAGACATTAAAAACAGGCTGGAAAAGGGATGCTGCTCAGTTGAGGAAGGGGGGCTGAAAGCCACACTCCCCACTCTTCTCCTCATCCCAAATCTCAGATATTCATAGGGTTTTGGTTATCCTGACCCTCCACCAGCTCTGTGGCACCTGTTCCAGTCATGGGATTTTCAGTCCTTCTAAAACAAGTGCCAGGTTTTTGCCAACATCCTGCACAGCAATACTGGAATTGTTTGGTAACACATGGCCCTCTCCCAAAAATATGGAGAAAAAGGGAAATGATAAAAAATAAATGCATGAAACTTGCAGGACAGTCTCCTGTCAGAGAGCAGTACACACATGGACTGACAGTGAGTGTTAGTCTGAGCCACATCCCAGTTAAGCTCCCAAAAGCCAAGTCCTAAAAGCCTTTCTGTGAGGAGAGAGGGCTGTTCACACAGATCCAACCCCAGCAGCTCGTGCTGGCCACCCCCAGCTTAGTTCTGGTGATTTCCAGGCAAGTGAGAAACAAAGAGGGAGAAGAGCTGAGTTAGTTGGGAGAAGTCACCCAGGAAAGGCTGACAGACAACAGACAGAGGCTGCTGGAAATGCTCACCAGAGCTGATCAACTCGGTCAGTGTCCCTGCAGGGAGGAGAGAGAGCTCAGGGCTACATTGGCAACCAAGGAAGCTGGAAGGTTTTCCTCTGCTCAAGGCCTTACACTGTGGGGTTCAACTCATTTCCACTCCCAGGGAGGGGTGTGAATGTTTACTACAGAGATACTCGTGGTGTTGGTCTCACCAACAGCTGGGTCACTGCACATGTGGAGGCTGAAGGAGCAAAGAACCCACAGGGAGATTTGAGCCAGACCTGAAACCCTGAGTCCATTTTGACCTGTGTGTATCCAGGCTCTGGGAGTTGTCCCAAGCTCAGGTTTAGGGAACTGAGCCCTGGGGTACAAATTTGCACAAACATAGTGGGCATGGTAAAAAAAAAATAAATTCAGATTCTTCTTCTTCCCTGGGTTTGGTTAACTTTATAAGACTAAGTGGAGCAAAAGATAAACCAGACACAAACTCAAAACTATGTTCATAACTCTTTGCAACTTCAAAAAGCAGGAGAGCTTCGAAATGTGGTAACTGAGATTTATTTAAATGATGGTTCCTGTAATAGTTTTTGCATGTGCAGAAACCAGGAATAGGAATTTATTTGAAACAGAACTGGAAACTGGAGATTCTCTGGCTTTAACTCCAGCATTTTGAGCCATGTGGTCTCTGCCTCTGGCTCCTCATCAAGCCCCTGCTGCTGCCTGAGATGCTGCAGCCTCTGTGGCAACAGGTCTAGCAAAGAATAATCCAGAAAACCTTGACCTCACTCAGGTGTTCCATTCAGATTCTGTAGGAGCAAGTTAATAAAAGGGGAGAAAGGTTAGAGAAGGAAAGGAGCAGGTTTCCAACCAGCAATGGGAAGAAGATGCTATTCCTGTATTTCATGTAACTCATATATGACTTTCTGAAGACTAAGAGGACAAAGCTCTATTTTGCATAAATTTAAACTGCCTGCAAATCCAGTCTGAGGAAAGAAAGGTGGGATCTCTTTTGGCTGGAGTGGAGCAGACACCAAACATGGCTTTTAAACATCTCCCTGCACGGGCTGAGCTGAGCACCAGGAGCTGCCCTGTTCCCTCAGCACCCCTGGCAGGGCTGTGCCCGTGCTGGTGCCAGGGGCAGGGCAGTCCCAGTCCCAGTCCCAGTCCCAGTCCCAGTCCCAGTCCCAGTCCCCCCCAGTCACCTGCAGTGGTGTTTCCGACTGGCGAGCCAGAAGGCGCTGTCGCAGCCGTAGCAGTGCGCGGCCAGGTGGTCCGGGAGCCACCGCGTCACCTGTGGGGACAGCCAGTGACATCAGGGGCAGGGCAGTGACAGCACTCCTGAGCTGAGCCCCTCCCCAGTCCCAGAGCTTGTGCAGCAGAGGGCTCATAGGCACAGGTACTGGTATGTCAGCTGTGAGACCAGCGGAACGCAAGGAAAAGAGTTCCCAAGAAGTGGCACACGACCAAAGGCCAGAGGATAATTTGAATTAGGATTATCCCAGAGTGAGCAATTTACAGGGATTTAGTCTGTACCTCTGTATCCTGTTTATCCACCTGCTCCCAGCTGGCTTCAGAGAAAATCTCTGTGCTGCAGCGAGACAAGCAGTTCTGATCCAGATTGCTTTCCGAGTCGGGAATAGACGTCTGTTGGCAAACAAACACAGCTGAACGGAGCCCCCCAGATCCCTGTTCACACAAATAACACCAGAAACCCCAACAGGGCAGGCCTGGACCCTCTGCTGATGGGATGATGTGAGGCAGAGTGGATTTAGGATCCAGTTTCTGCTGCAGAGTTCTGGGAAGGCTTTGGGTAATTAACCAAAACCTGCTCCCTGTGGCTCCAATTCCAGGGTCCTGATTCCTTTCCAAGGGTGTTTCACTTTCAAAACTATAATTAGTAATACAGATATCCTTTTGCTGGCAAAGCTTCTGGAAAATACAAGCCAAATTGCATATGGGAAACTCAGAATTTGAGCCATGTATATTCTATGTATATGTTCTGGGAATAATGCTTCCTTAATACAGTCTATCCAGGTAGAGGTGGATTTAAACTCAATTAAAACTCAGCCAGCCCTTAAAATATATCAAAATAGCAAGAAACCTTGAGTTAATAGATCTTGATGCCTGAGGAATGGGCAATCCTGGAGTTCCAGAGGAAAACCTGTAACTCCCAAGCTGAGGCACAAAGAGAAGGTAGAGATCAGGTCCTTAAGAATGGGAAATTTTCTGGAGGCACTGCCAGCCCTACACTGCAGCTTCTGAAGGCCCTTAAAAAATGGGAGCAGAGTCCATTAAGGCAAAGCACCCAATTTCTCAAAGGAATTCAAGCTTTTAGCAGTGACACTGAGCCCAATGAGCACCTTGTGCTGCATCTCCAATGGGAAGAGCCAAAAAGGCTCCAAGGATTTTTCACAACAAACGTACCTGGGACTATCCAGCACCTCTGCCACTTCTAAACAGTGAATTCAACAAACAGAAGCTGGGAACTTCTTACAAATATTTTTTTTCAATTTTGCAGGCATATAAACCATGTAGGAAAAGGAAACTTCTGATGGGTGTTGCGACAGCCTCAGGAATTACAGGCAAGTGCTCAAAACCACAGGAAAGCACAATTCTCTACAGAAGTCTCTACTTTTATAAATTTAAACATTTCAAAATAAAAGTGCAAATGGTTTAAAAGCTCCCTTAAAATCCTTAATTGAGAGAAAAACCCTTCTTGAAATACAGCTGTCACAAAAGCTCAGGTAATTTATTCCAGTTAATTTAGAATTCTAGAAATTAATTCCAGTCATTGAGCCTGGGGCACCTGAAAGGGATGGTGTGACCCTGATGGGTTTGAGCTCACAGAGCTTGCCAGTGCAGCTGGGATCTGCAGAGAACCAAGGGATCATCCTATGCTCCTGTGCCAAAACCAGCACAGGAAAATAACTCTGCCCTACGTGAAGACAGCGGTAAACCAGGGGTTTGTTTGGTTTTATTGAGGTTTGGTAAACCAAGGGTTTGGTTGGTTTTAGTGAGGTTTGGTAAACCAAGGGTTTGGTTGGTTTTACCGAGGCCAGGGAAGGTGTTTAGGTATGGCCAGGGGTGTGTGAGCTGCTGTGCAACACCCATCTGGAAATAAACCTTTCTGCTCAATTTGAACTCTGGTGACAGTATCAGTCACAGGCATCTGCCACTATCAGGTACTTGGGCAGTGTGTGCCCTCCTCAGGATGACCTGGAGAGGTCGGTCAGAGCCCAAAGTCAGGCCCTGAGCTGTGAGCCAGGAGCTGAGGGCTGGGTGAGCTCAGCCCAGCGGCGCTCACTCACCACTTCGTCGCCGTAGTCGCCGTTGAGCCGCAGGGAGCTGTTGAGGAGCTGGCTCTCCAGGCGGCTCTTCAGCTCCTGCACCTGCTTCTTGAGGGTCTCCACCTCCTGCTGATGGCCCGTCTCGATCTGGCGCAGGCGCTGCTGGATGACGTCGCTGTACACGGGCATGCCGTCATCGTCCAGGTGGCTGCGGGCCGGCTGGTCCGGGCTGCTGGCCGGCTGCTTCCCCAGCTGGCTGAACATCCATTTGTGGTGCAAGTTCCTCAGGTGGAGCTGGGCAGAGCTGCAGCTGGCCGTGGACACCTGCCGGCTCAGCGAGGCCTTGATGCGCCCGTCCTCGCCGTTGACGCAGTGTCCGTTGGTGGCGGGGAATTTCGGGGCCGCGAATCCCGCCGGTTTCTCCACCAGTTTGTTCTCCAGCTCCAGCTCCCCATTATACACCAGCTCGTCTTTGCGGTCTGCTAGAGGCAAGGCACAAGGGGAAGGCATCGGGAGGTGTGTGGTGCTGCTACCAGCAGTCCTATGCACTCTTGATCCCAGTTTTTGGAGCTCTATCATGCACTCCCCCTCCGGCCTGCTGTGCAGAGTTCGGGACAGCTCGTCAGCGCTGTTGTCGAAGGGGTGACGTCGGTGGCACGGGGCCCTGGCCGTGAGCTCGGGCTTTGCTTCGGGCTCTGTTAAGGTTTCTGTGGAGCTTTCGATGTTGGATGTCCTTTCCTCCAGCAGGGCTGTCAGAGGGAAGGCAAGGCTGGCCTGGGCTGTGCTGCACGGGCTCTCTGCTTCTCCATCACCTTTCCCAAGACCTTCCTCCTCCATGTTGTTTGGAGCATCTCTGTTTCCAGAGCCCTCAGAAGGAGCAGCCTGCAGTCCTCTCCCCTGAGATGCCTTCTGGAGAGCGCAGCTGGGGTCGCTGTGCTCGTCCTGCTGTCCTTTGAGTTCTGCAGCACCATGTGAGGCTGGGTGTGGGTTGGCTGTGGGATTGTTCGTTACGGTACCTGTATCCACCTCGGCCTTTTCCCCACACAGATTGTCAGCTCTCTTCTCCTTATCCAGGCCAACCTCATCCCCTTTCCCTGCTGCCTCCAGGCCACCCCTCAAGTGCTCCTCCAGCCCAACATCATCTTTAGTGGCCTCCTGCAGAATGTTCTCCATCTGTCCCTCTGCCACCCCGGCTGCCACAGAGAGCTCTGCCCCCACGGGGGCCCTGCCCTGCCTGCCCAGCCCGTCCCCCTCGAAGGGGTCGTCCCCAGGGGGGCCCAGGCTGCTGAGCTCCAGGGAGCGCCGGTGCTCCTGCCACTTCTCGTTGAGGCTGGGGTCGCTGCTCCGGCGGTTGGTTGTAGGCACGCTGCTGTCACAGGCTGTCGTCAGATTGTCAAAGGATCTTGTCTTTGGTAGCCTGCAAAGGGACAAACAATCCCACCCCCAAGTCAGAGGATGTTTTTGTAACATTGAGCTGCTGTGATTAAAAACCAGCCCCCCAGGTAGGACAGTAACAATCTGCCAGCTAATGGACTTGTGGGAAATATCATCCAGGAGCACATTCCGACCATCTGTAGTGCAGAGCTGCTTCAGTACTTTGTTTGCCACGAGGAAAATATGTTAAACCAGACTTCAAACATTCCCAGATTAATCCCTCTACCAGCAAGCCCCAAAGCTTACAGCCTGGTCACACCTCCTAATTAACATGTGCTCAGAGTCACTACAACAAGCAAAGAAATGGTTATGCAACACTGAAAAAGAACTCAAATTCAAGATAACCAGTGAAAGCTTATATCCACAAGGATAGAAGGAATTCTCTGTGGCTATGTGACACCCAGAGTTGAACTCTATTTGCCCAGCTTCTCTCTGCCACGCTGTCAGCCCTGCAATGTGACAGCTCCCAAACCCACCCCACAGACAGGCTCTGCTTGGCCAGCTCAGTCCCACAGTTCCACCAATACACCCAGCAGAAATCCTGCCCTCCCACCCAAACACTGTCCTTCCATATCCCCAATATTCTCTGTTGATCTTACTTTACAGGATGGGATTTCTGGGCTCTAGGCTCACCTGCCCAGAGGCTGCTCTTCGGGGCTAGAGCCTGGCACAGGGTAGGGGGCACAGGTGTCGTCGGCGGGCGTGGAGGGCGAGGAGCAGGGCAGGTAAACGGCGCTCCAGAGCATCAAGTTCCGCACATGGCACACGGGATACAGCACCTGCCAGGGGGCACGGGGGAAGGGTCAGCTGCTGCCTCCCAGCAGGAGAAATTCAGCTCTGAGGGGGGCAGTTCACTGGGGTTCCCAGCCCCATCCAACCCAACCATGGACACCTTTTCATCAGCCACACTTGGGGCTTGAGGCTAGAATGACTTTTTCTGTCAGAGGCAGAAAAATGCCAGCCTTCAGCTCCTGAATGAACTCCTGCAATGAGCTCTCTGTGAACCTACACCTTCACAACTCATGGAATCCAGTGGCTCAATGTGAGTGCTGATGTTCCCTTGTGTGTTGTGTTGCACTGTGCCAGAGGGAGCTGAACTCACTCCATGGACCCCAATGCACCACAGCCCAGCCTGGCTCCAGAGGAGGCACTCATGGGCACATATTCAGAACACGCAGAAGTTCTTAGAAGAGGCAGCTTGCTCTTAAAAGCGATTCCTTGATTGTGGAATATGCTTTCTGCTTCACTTTAAAAACATCTTTCTGCTTCACTTTAAAAACACTTTCAGTTTAAAAACAATTTTAGCAATTCCACTCTTTTCCAAGCAACTTTCCCATGGAAAAGCAGGCAATGGCAGAGGAACAGCTGGCTCCACCAGAGAGGCACTGCCCAGGCTCCCCAGGGAATGGGCACAGCCCCAAGGCTGCCAGAACTCCAGGAGCATTTGTCAATGCTCTCAGGGGTTGGATTGTATGATCCTGGTGGGTCCCTTCCTAAATGAGGATATTCTGTGATTCTCTGAACACTCTGCTTCCCTGGCACTGAGCAGGGGTGGCTGCTGCTCCTAAATAACTCTGGCTCTGCAAGAGATGCAGTTGCACCACAGGCAACTTTTACAGCCTGAAGCAAAACCACAAGAAAATGAACCCAAACCAGGAAATTACCCAAACTCCCACGTGCAGAAGGAGTGTCCTTGTGAGTATTTCCTGAGAACAGGGGCCAAGTGGGATAGAGCACAGAAGGGCAGCCCAAGGACAGACCTGTCCACACAGTCACTGTGAGAGCCCTCTCTATGCTCCTCCTGGCATTTCCATGGAAATCTAGAAGCATCCACAGCTTTAAGATCCCCCCAGGCTATGTCTGCTCTTCCTCACAAACTCTCCCCAGGGGTGTCAGGTGGGAAGGCTCCAGGGGCTCACTGCAGTGACAGCCCAGAGCCAGGGCGCCCTCAGCCAAGGAGGGCTCAGGGGAGCAGAAAACTCATCTCTTTACAACCACTGTACTCCTCCCTGCTTAGTCAGGGTTGAGTTTTACTCTAAGAAACAACTGAAAGCCACATCCGTCATACACAAAGCCACTGCACAGTCCTTGCAGTTCAGTTTATGACATCTGATACTCTGAGAAATAAAAAGGGTTTAAATATTTATGCAAGTCCTTGCAGTCCTAACCATGATGTCATTTGGTGTTTGCTCTCTTGCCCATGCTCTGCACCCCTGAATCCCTCACTTGACCTTGTAACAAACACACAACTGAGCCCCTTCCCAGAACCTTTAGTGAGCTCCTACATGGAGGAGCCAAACTGAAAACCTGAAGGGATCAAGAGAAACAAAGATACACAAAATAATCTGAGCCACTTTTTCTGTTCAGATTTAAAATGAATTTAGACACAGCATCTAGGTTTGCAGGCAATTTTGTGTCACTGCTCTGACACAGCTCAGTTCTCCAGAGAGGTCTATTTATCAAACCCTGAAATGTTTTCCATTACAAACAATAAAACATTTAGTCACAGAAAGCACCTTTCCAGCACAGAGAAATTTCTGAGGTGGCATTTGACATTCCCCAAATATCACCAAAATTAACCCAAGACTTCAAACATCAGCCTGAGCTGGGTGTTCCAAGGTGAATGTCAGAGGGAGCTGAGCTGGTCTGGAATCACCTCTCTGTCCATGGTGACAGCTCAGAGAACCACACAAGGGTTTGGGCTGGAAGGGACCTTAAAGCCCACCCAGTGCCAGCCCTGCCATGGGCAGGGACACCTGCCACTACCCTGGGTTGCTCCCAGCCCCATCCAACCCAGCCATGGACACCTCCAGGGACGGGGCAGCCACCACCTCAGCGGTGCTGGAACCCCAGGGCACCAGGTCCCACTGCTGGGCTGTTTCTCATCCCCCCACTTGCAGGACGCTGTTTGGGGCAGCTCTCCCCCAGGAGGGGATTGGGTACATACAGATTCCGACTGGGAGGAGTAGAGCAGGTTTTTGAAGGCTTTGTTTGCTGCCCGCAGCAAAGACCAGACGGAGCAGGTCCGTTCCTGAGTGTGTTTCTCTCCTCTCTCTTTTGCATTGTTGCACAGGAATGTTCCAAAGAGGCAGGAGTAGGTGTGCTGCACCAACTTCACCTGCACAGAGCCACACACACACACGGGGTCAGCTGGACAAGGGCTCAGCCTCAGCTCCCTTCCCTCCCCTCCCCGGAGCAAACCCCGCCCCAGGGCCGCCACAGCAACCCCGGCATTTCTCACATACTTCCCTACAAACCAATTGCACAGGAATGCAACGGGAGAGGAATCTTAAAATCAGAACTGAACAAATTCAGGAAAAAACATAACACAGAAAGACAAAATATTTGTTCCTAATCAAGTCATGTTGATACAAACTCACTGCCCTGCAGGCCAGGCAAAGCAGAATCATGATTCCTCTGCTACAAAACATTCCTGCAGCACAGAAATGCTGATCATTTATCACTCCATGCTGGGCCCAGCCTAACAAATGCCAGCTTAACTTCAGGCATATCAATGACTTCCTTGGGACTATTCAGATGTTTAAATGAAGACAAGTGGTTCAATATTGTAATAAATTAGGGGTTCACTCTACAAAGGCCAGCAGACCATGGGTATGTTCTCTCTCAGCCCGTGGAGATTAGCAGTGTGCTGTGAAGCCAGTTACTACCTGTTGTATCTCATTTCACAACTGAGCTACTCCAGGACTGTACACGGGCTCAGTTACATGGCTGAGCTGGCAAGTGGTAATTCCAGTCAGCCACAATCACAGGAATGTGCCTTAAATCTCTTAGTGGATCAGACACTTCATAAAAACTTCTACTCTTCAGATTACTGGTCCTGCAGTCCATGACTGTCACTTCCCCAGAGATCTGAGAAGTGACTGGGACCATCCTGGCTGAATTCCTAATAGGAATGCTGTCTGCTTCCAAAGAAGGTAAGCACAGCTCCTATATCCTACACATTTTCAGTGAAGAAACTGAAAAAAATGAACGGAGCAGGTTGTTTTTAGAGGAGGAGTATTCAAGTCAAAACAAGATCCAAGCAGGGGGGAGTTTGCATTGGAAGTAAGAAGGTTTTTTTCAGGCCGTGTGGATGTTCTCTCTTAGGTGAGACTATTCAATTAATATAATTTATTTCTTTAAAGTCTAAAAGAAGTCCTTGAGGATCTTGCTTTTGAGAGTGAACAGACCCAGTGGGTTACACAAGTGCGTTTGTCCCTTCTATCTGGGCAGCTTTCCTGCTCCCTTTATCACATGAGAGCATATATATAACATATTCATATATAGAATATATTCATATGTATATAAAATAATGGAATTGTTTGGGTGGGAAGGGGCCTTAAAGTCCATCCAGTTCCACCCCCTGCCATGGGCAGGGTCACCTTCCACTATCCCAAGTTGTTTCAACTCCTGTTCAACCTGGCCTTGGACACAAAACATCACAAAAAGGTGGGAAAATCTGCCCCCAGGCTCTCCAGCTGTGCTCAGCAGCAGTGTATCACCCAGCAGGCTCCCAACTCACAAGGAATGCTTCGTTAAACTCGAAGGAGCAGGGGAACTGCCTCTGGAGCTGATGGACACAGTCCAGCCACTGCAGAAACACCGGGCAGCGCTCGTTGAGGTCGTCCGAATTCTCCCCGTGGCCGCAGCGATCTGCAAACTTGTGGCCAAAATCCAACCACTCAGTCTCCACCAGCACCTGGAAACCCTGCAGGGAGGAGAGGAGAGATGAAGGATTCCTATTTTTCTTTGGTTCAGTTTTCTGAGATGGTCTGAGACTTGTGGGAATTGCTGTGTCCTCTCTCCTATTTCCCCTCAGCACTGGGCTCATTACTTCTCTTTACTGCTTTCCCTAATGCCTCTGTGCTCTGAAATGGAATTAGGACAGATAAGGATTCCCAAACTACATGAACAGGAAAGGGAATAAGGCAGGTTAAGCCCTCAGTGACTGGCAGGGACGATCCTGATATGAGCCCTATCTCATCCAGGCAGTGAAAAGTAGGAACTTCATGTTGCCAAAGCTTCTGGATCATGGTATCCAGTATTTGGACAAGTTATATAAAAACTTTTCTTGAAAATGATGGTCAGATCCACTTGTCAGGAAAGAAAACCATCCATCCACAACAGGACATCCAAGCTCAGGGGGAGCAGGTGCTTGTCTGTGTGTACAGCAGTCACAAGGTTGATTAAAGGTTCACTTGAGTGATTTTTCATGAAAAGGGCAAAGAACATTCCCAAGCAGTGCCTGGGCGAGCAGCTGAATGTCACACCTTGTCTCACAGGACCTGAAATCCATCACAGGGCAGGCAGGTTTTGGTTCTTAGTGGAAAGAAAAATTGTAGAGAATGTTTATGGAGTCGAAGGCTGTGATTAGAGCCAAAATAATGGCTGTGATTAGAGCCAAAATAATGGCTGGCAGCTGAAAAGCTTTAAATCTGACAGCACTGAAAACTCATTCTACTCAATGTTTCTAATCCTGGTACAGACAGTTACAGTTTATGGTTTGCTCTGGGTGACAGAGAAGGCTCAGTGTGCACAGCACAACTCTGCTCCCCAAGCAGCAAGGACAGCACCCTTTGGAGGACCAGGAGCAGATCCTGTGCCCAGACCAGGGCAGCACGTTTTGCCTGATGGATGCCAGCTTCTAGAATCCATGTGGAAAAGGATCCAGGAAGTTTTCACACTTCCATCCAAAAGGCAGCTCCAGCTCCTGGTCCAAGTGTGTGTGAGGCTGTAAGCAGCAGCTCCCAGCAGTGTTCAGACACAGAGTTCTGTTCTGGACAACAAAGGCATCTTGCCTGTGGGCTGGCAGATGGAAGCCAGCCAGCACACGACCCACAGTGCTGGAAAGTGATAGAACAGGGGAAAAGCAGGAGAAATATAACTGACAGAGGGGAATGGAAATGCAAAACTGGAAAACCATGCAGCTGGGAAATGCAGCAAAGAGAAAGGCTCTCTATCAGTGCTTGGCTGAGAACCTGCAGGGGTGCAGCAGAAGCTGCAATTGCAGCACTTTGTACTCCATATTCCTAACCTAAATATGGGGAAGCACAGACCATGACTGTGCAGTTACAGCAGAGGGAATATGAGCTACTCCTGAGTAACACAGGCACCTACACCTGGGAGTAACTGCAGACTACAGGTGACAAACTCCTGCCAGCTTCAATGCCTTTGCCAGGGGAGAAACCTGCAGTAAGTCACAGCCAGACTCCCTGCAGAGACCCTGCTTTACCCACCTCTGTGGTCCTGTAGTAGGGGTCCAGCAGGAGCTTGGCCAGGGCCACGATCTGGGGCGTGCGGTCCCAGCCGTCGGAGCAGTGAACCAGCACGGGCCGCTGGTCGCGGTCCACGGCGTGCACCACGAGCAGCGCGGACTTCAGGAGCACTGACAGGTGCTGCAGCCACTTGGTGCTCTCCAGAGCTGACAGCCAACTAGAGGGAAAGCAGGCAAGACAGTTTTTGCTCTTTTAAAATGCTTTCAGGTTTGGATGTCTGAGTTTATCACGGCAAAGCTGCTGTTTTAATAAGCTGTGAGTGTCAGTCTGTAGCATTTTTCACTTGTGTCTTGTTAACGCTTTCCCAGAGGTGGAAGCAGCAAAGCCACCAAGCCAACCCAAGGAACTGCCAGAATCTGGGATGAGCTGAAGGTTTGCATCCACTTTGAGACCATGGAAGGGTTTAGCAGCAAATTCCAAACAGGGGAGTGGGAGGGGAAACAGGACTGGGGTAACTACAGTGAGGACCCCCATGGCAGGATAGTTACCCCACAGCACTGGAAGGTTATGAAATATTCTCCTGAAATAACATTATAAATGAGTGAAGTATATGGAACACCACCACAGTTTTCCAGATGTGAGCCAACAGTGAGGATTAATAAAAAGCTGGGAATAGCAGATCAGCCTAAGTGTGAGTGCTCAGAAGTCCACCAGAAGAAACAGCACTCTGGTATCAATATTCAAAGCTCCACTCTCATTTCAGAACTAATTTGCTATGTTCACTTCAATCAGAATAAACCAATGACTTCCATGAAAATGGAAAAACACAGCTTAGCGCTATTACCAAGGGAAAATCCACTGAATTTCAATTAAAAAATCATCAGCAGAAGAATGTGGCTGCAGAAACATGGAACCAAGGGCCCAAACCCCCAAACTTCCACTTACTTTCCTGGATCTGGCATTTGTGTGCAGAGCAGACGCAGCGACTGGAAGCTCTTGCGGATGGAGTGGATGTTTGCCATCCCCATGAAAACCACTTCACAGTTGGGGTAATATTCTGCAGGTAGAGGGCAAGACAGAGGGAAGAAAATAACAACCACCTTTCTAAAAGAGGATTTTTTTCATGAAAACAAACCCCTGTTGCTGTGGACAGATGAAATAATCTGTTTACAAAGATTCTGTAAGTCCTTGGAGCTCGCTGGGTATTCCAGACATGACAGCCCAGCAAAATAGGAAGCATTTAGCAAAGTCCTGCTGTATTTATTTCAAATGTTTCATTTCAGGTTACAAAAAGCAGAGTGCAAACCTCTGGGAATTCCTGCGCTCCAGGTTCCAGAATGTTTGTAAAAAGACTGAGAAACATCAAAAGATATGAAACATAAATAATATTTAATTGGTAATTTATGGATTTAAGTTAGATTTCAGATTCTTGTTCCTAAGCACTCAAAAAGGCTGAAAGGTTTCTTCATCCACTGCTTTCTTCTGAGGGGAATTGTATGAGGAAGCATCACACATGTGAAAAATATCAGGAGCTCAGGGAAACAAAATACATGGAATTACTTTGGATGTGCTCAAGCAACACTGGAGGCCTGAACAGACAGGGCCAGTGCTCAGGGGGCATCTAAAGAGAGCCAGAAAATACCAGTTCATAGTTTTCCCAAGATTTAGTCTTCCCTCTGCTGTGATGCTTCAGTCTGCACAAGAATGATCACACAGTAACTAAAATGACCATTTCTACAGGAGAAAAATAATCAGGATTCAGGATCTGGGATACTGAGAGCTTGCACAAGAAAATTCAGGAGTCTGTGATGTTTTGTATCATTTGATTTCCCAACTCTTTATCAGCCCAACAAATGCTGGGCCAAACACAATGAGGGACTGCAACTCCAGGAGCAGCCTCAGACAACTTCAGTTTTTTTGTATTTTTACTCAATTATATCTAAAGTACAGCACAGAAGAGCTATTTTTATACAGAGAATGAAGCAGACCTGGCAATACCCGCAGAAAAGTTAGCAGCAAAAAGCAAAACAGGTTTTACTGAAGGTGACAAGCTGTTTGAAAACCTTCTCTACAAAATTAAAAAGCCAATATACAGGAAGAAAATCAAACTTCCTGTATACTGTGCTTTTCTGTTTTGAAATTTTACTCTTTGATGAAGAATTATTTACTGGTTTTGAGGTGTTAAATGGACACCTATAATTTTTTTTTAAACTGGTGGCTATGAATCAAAATGCAGCTATTGCAGCAAAGACCAAAATAAAAGGTCAAATGAGCTTTCGTTATCTTATCTCCAGTTTTTCTGTCTGGGATTTTTTTCCAGCCTCTCCACCCATGGAATTTTAACAGGCTGCATTAATACCCAACAGTGACCATAAATAACACCTTGTTTATAAAACCACCAGTTCACAAGTGCCAAAGAACACAGAATGTGATGTTGCAACTGTATTACACATGCAAGGTGAGGCAGGATTGCAGTTGCTATGATACAAATACTGAAAAATGCTTCAGCTTTAGGGGAATTGCTGAGAAGTTGTATTTTGCACAGCCATTCTAGAATATTCTTCTCCTCTGCAGCCAGTGGGTTTTACATGCTCAGGGGTTATAGACATGAGCACACTGGACACCTTTGTCTCTCTCTAGTTGATACATCTGACTCAGCAAGGGAAAGCTCTTCAGCAGATTCCACAGGGTTCAGCATTCACTGAGCACTGCTGCCAGCTGGGTTAATGGCCTGAGAACAGACTAATTAACAGCTCAACCTGCCCTCTGAAGGGCTGCCTGGGGGCTGCCATGATCCAGAACCTTCAGACAGATGAGCAGTGTACAGACAGTGCTGAAGGGTGTCAGGATAATCACACTGGAGCAAATCCCTTTGATTGTCTGGAAAGCTGAGGAGGAATGCTGCTCACCTGGGCACTCACAGCCACCCTGGCTCACCTGGGCACTCACAGCCACCCCTTGGCTCAACTGGGCACTCACAGCCACCCTCCTTGGCTCACCTGGGCACTCACAGCCACCCTGGCTCACGTGGGCACTCACAGCCCCTCTCCTTGGCTCACGTGGGCACTCACAGCCACCCCTTGGCTCAACTGGGCACTCACAGCCCCTCTCCTTGGCTCACCTGGGCACTCACATCCCCCCTCCTTGGCTCACCTGGGCACTCACAGCCACCCTGGCTCACCTGGGCACTCACAGCCACCCTGGCTCACCTGGGCACTCACAGCCACCCCCTGGCTCACCTGGGCACTCACACACCCCCTGGCTCACCTGGGCACTCACAGCCTCCCCCCTTGGCTCTGTTGGCCACGGCTGCTGCGTAAGATCGCGCGTCCAGGATCAAAAGCTTCTGAGGCTGGATTGCCAAACTCTCTGCTCCTGAGGCATTGGAGATGGAGGAGTCTGGGGGGGAGGAAACAGGTGATGAGCTCAGAGGATCCTTCTGACATTGGTTACAGCACTATTCCCTCACCCCCACAATGCACAGGCACTGCACAATGGGGACTGAATACAGCAGATTCCCTCTGTTACAGCACCAGAGATTAAACTTTTACACAAAACTCTGCCCTCGACAGAAAGCAACAGTAGCAGCCTTACCAAATTCCACATCAGAGAGGTCCCCTCCGTTGGGCAGATCTCTGGAACAATTCCCATTCATTAACTTGTTACTGTTGGACCTGGAGTCTGAGGCACAGGCTTTGGCCACGGACTGCACCAGGTGCTCATCGTCGGCGTTCCTCCAGCCCCACCAGCTCACCTCGGGCTGCCCGCAGCGGGAGATCACTGCCCCATTGCTCTGGTGCCTGCAAACACAGCCAAGAGTCAACATGAAGGGCACAGAGGGCACAGAAGGTTCAGTGGAGTGCTGCAGTAGCTTCATTCCCAGCAGGGACCATCATTCAGCAGTTGTCCCCAACCTGGGATTCAGCTTCTCTGCAGAATGATGGCTGTGACCACAGTCACAGAAGGTGGAAGTCAAAGCAAGGTCAGGAAGAGAAAATAGAGCATCCTCTTGCTCAGTATTTTGGCCTGTTGGCCAGTGAAAGCTGGGGAGTCTTGTGGAACAGCAATTGAGACATGAGAGAGGAATTCAGCATGGATGGGGGATAACTGAGAACACCCTAACTTGGACATGGCTCTCATCTCCTGGGAGATGACATTAAAAAAAATTTTTTTTGTTTCACATATCAGAAGAGTTAGTAGTTATTTCCTTAAATCTGACCTGGCTTCTTGTACTATGCAAAAAGAACAGACCTGGAATAATTAAAGCTTACTGAACCATTGCAAACATGCTCTGAAGGAGATATGAAAACTCTCCCCTATAATCTATTATAAAAAGAGGACTGAAATGTATTATCACAGTAATTCCACTCACTGCCTTTGTGCTGGCACATCCCCCTGCTGCCACCAGCTCTGGACTCACCAGCCACTGAAGTGTTTGCAGCTGGAAGGAACAAACTTCTCCCTGACCTTGCCCAGCAGCACCCTGAATTTAGGGAGCTCAGCCCTGGGGAAAGGAGGCCCAGCTGTGGGTGCAGAGAGCTGCAGGGGGAGTGGCCAGAGCAGCACACACAACTTCTGGGGCACCTCAGAACATCAAAACATTTAATCCCTGCCTCATGTCCCAGCTGGAACATCTCAGCACTCATCCACATGGCTCTTCTCTGTTTAAGGCAATGGATCACAGAACAGTTTCAGCTGTGAAGAGTCCTAAGGTTCATCCAGTGCCACCCCTGCCATGGCAGGGACACCTCCCACTGTCCCAGGCTGCTCCCAGCCCCAGTGTCCAGCCTGGCCTTGGGCACTGCCAGGGATCCAGGGGCAGCCACAGCTGCTCTGGGCACCCTGTGCCAGGGCCTGCCCACCCTGCCAGGGAGCAATTCCCAATTCCCAATATCCCATCCAGCCCTGCCCTCTGGCACTGGGAGCCATTCCCTGTGTCCTGTCCCTCCATCCCTTGTCTCCAGTCTCTCTCCAGCTCTCCTGGAGCCCCTTCAGGCCCTGCAAGGGGCTCTGAGCTCTCCCTGGAGCCTTCTCCTCTCCAGGTGAGCACCCCCAGCTCTCCCAGCCTGGCTCCAGCCCTTGCAGCATCTCTGGTGCCTCCTGTGGGCTCTCCCCAGCAACTCCAGGTCTCTCCTGTGCTGGGCCCAGGGCTGGGGCAGCTCTGCAGGTGGGGTCTCACCTGAGCAGGGCAGAGCAGAATTCCCCCTTTCCCTACTGCCCACACTGTTGGATCAGCCCAGGGCAGGGGTGCATTTCTGGGAATCACAGCTTTTCAAGCAGAGGTGCCTCTGGGCAATGCTTTCCTCACCCAGGAGTACCCCCAGAACCCTGGATATCCAGTGTGCACCTGCCAATTACAATTCCTGTATGTTATGATGCAGGAAAAGATTTTAGAACCTTCCTGCAAACCAACTGCCCACCTCAGCTCCAGGGCAGCCAGGAGCTGCTCACTTCCCTCTAAGCAGGGAGCCCAGAGTGCTGAGGGTCAGCTTAACCTTTAAGCAAATCTTAACAGCCCTGAACAGGAAACCAGCCCACCCAAAGCAACCAGTGTAGACTTTCGGGCTCTGAGCAGTGTGATGGATGTTTCTGGAGGTGTGACAGGCTGGTTTGTGCTGTGCTGTCAGAGCTGTCACCCCCGGGTGCTGCAGCACCTCCTCCGCAGCGTCCCCGCGGGCACCGCGTGGGCGCCGCCGCCTCCTGCTCCTCATCCAACAGCAACACAGGCACAGGCTCCGTGGTGCTCAGCCTCCAAGTGATCAAACAGGCTGGGATATGGGTTTGAAGTACTTCTCATAGCTCTTTTATAATTGTTTCATATAAAATCCCTTCAGTGAGAGGAAGCAGTGACACGCTGCGTTAAGCGAGGCAAAGGAAAAGCAATGCGGAGCCACGGCTCTTACACCAGGTGCCAGCTGACTGCAGGCACAGGGAAATGGATTTCTGCTGGAATTAATGGCCTTCCACAAACAGCTCTACCCACAGCAAATTAGTTCAGGAAAAAATACGTGCCAATCACTGAAAGGCCACCCAGTTCCCCGCCATGCTTGCACAAATAAAAGAAAATAAAACATCATTATATGTGTAAGAAATCTATTTTGAACAGAGCAGCTCATTTATTTTTCCATATGTTCGCCCAGATTTCATTACTACCTGCTGCAGAATAATTTTCATAGGTTCATAAAGAGTTATATTTTCATCTCCAGGTCCTTGCCTCGCATTATACAAATAATGAAGAATCATTAGGCTGGGAGATGAGCTCGTTGGTGGCTGTGCAGTCCCAGCAGTGCCCTGCACAAATCTGCCATGTTCAGAGGTACCAGAAATCAGCACACAATTCTAGTTAGGGGCATGCTGGAGGGCTGAAGAATTCCACTCATTCCAGCTAGACTGGCCACAGGGATAAAGAGCAGCCAGTGTGATGCTAAGACCCCCAGGGACAGAGCTGGGATAAGAGGGCATCACTCAGAGCTCAGGAACAAAATGATTCAAAAAACTTAAAGCAAAACCTCCATGGGAAACTCCCTAGGGACAAAAAAACCTGCAGCCCCCTGCAGAAACCAGGAGTAAATCAGCATTAGGTAACTCTAAAGCCCTTTACAAGCTGTTGTACAGCTGCAGGACACATGTACATCTCTGCACAGGCTTCATCCTCCCCATGTCCAAACCATGCTGGAGTACAACAATAAATCCCCCAAGTCCTTTTAAGCACAGAGCAGTGAGGAGCAGGGAAAGGTGAACTGCTCCCTGTGCTGCATTTCTGAACCATCAGCAGCAGAATGGAAATCCCTTTACTGCAGTTCAGGGATGTTAATCACAGCAGGAACAGAATTTCTGTGTGCCCAGGATCCCTGGGCCTGTGTGCTCACCCTCAGCAGTGCAAGGCTAAAGGACACTTCCACACAGAGAATCTTCAGGGAGGCTCTTATGATGCTGTTTCTACAAGGTAGGAGGAAACCCTTGCTATTGTCTTCCCAAAAAATCCTAAGAGTATTCTCCATAACACTGATTTTTTGGGGCCAGATTTATCTGCATAAATTATTGTTCCCAGAGAGGTTGAGGCTGTGGCTGCCCCTGGATCCCTGAAGTGTCCAAGGCCAGGTTGGACAGGGCATGGAACAACCTGGGATAGTGGAAGATGTCCCTGCCTATGGCAGAGGGTAGAATCAGATGAGCTTTAAGTTCCCTTCTAACCCCATCTGCCTTTCTGTGACTCTATGAAATGTGTGAATAGGCTGAAAAAATTGGAAACAGAAAGAAAAACTGCAGGGTCTGGTGTGAGATTTCTTTAGAAGTCTGATCATAGGATGGAAGCAATGCTCCTGACAGTCCAATCCCCACGGAGCATTCCTGGAGCTTGTCTCCAAATCAGCCTGCTGGGCTTTTCAGCCTGGACTGCTGCACAGGGACAATGGATCTCCTGTTGCCAGGGAGTGTTTCTGGTCCCTGTCCCAGTGTCCCAGTGATCTGTAACTGAGACAAGTGATTGGACTTATTTTTAAAAAATTCAGATTACTTCTTTTTCCCATGAAGTAAAGCAAAAAGTTTTTTAGTAATGTGATCAAGACTGAAACTAAAATCATTAAGTCCCAAAATAATTTCTGTGGATAAAAAATGTTGAGTAAGCTCTTGCCCCTGAAAAAAGCTGGCTTTATGCATATATATATATATATATATATATATATAAACTGTATATGGAATCCCAATCATAGAATCATAAAAATATTTGGGTGGGAAAGAAAGGACCTTAAAACTCATCCTGTTCCACTCCCTGCCACAGGCAGGGACACCTTCCCCTAGACCAGGATGCTCCAAGCCCAGTCAAACTCAGAAATTCTCCTCCCCTTACTGCTGTGAGCTCTATTAGAGCCCAGAGTGATGAACTGGATGTCTTGAAAAATCTATTACCAAATGTCAAGATAAGGAAAAAAAAGAAATCAAAAAAGAGCAACACTTTTCTCTCGCTCATTTGAAGCTCAGCAATGAATCCCCATGTGTGGTTTACCACCCAGAGCCTCAGCAGAACTGATGAAAATTGAACATGGGGACAGAACAATTTCAGTCTCTGTGGTCTTTTGACTTTTCAATTGCTCTCCTATAAGCCCCTGGAATGCAAGGTGTTCCCAGGAATGAGAACAAAGTGTTTTCCTTCTGTGCAGTGATGACAGCAGGGGGAATGCTGCCCTGGGGAAGTGTGTTTGCAGGTGAGGTGTCCCCTAATTACGTGACAACTGCAGAAAAGGACCAAAAGCTGAACCCAAATCCACACATAAATCATATTATTCTCCTTTATACATATATATAACATATATACACACACATTTACTACTCTAATAATAAAACACACAGTTTTCAAAGTGTTAGCATATGCTGGAAAACATTTTCCCCTTCCCAGAGCTGAGCAGAGGAGAGAACAACCCCTTCACCATTCCAAAAGAGACCACACTAAACCCCTTTGTTGTTTGGGAGGAAAGACAGGAGGATTTAAAGGTAATGGTTTGCTGCCATGAGCCAATTTGTTCTGCCTTCACTGAACAAGAACCCTTAAGCTCAGCAAATAGAGTTTTGTAGCCTACAGCTCTCCTGCCCTTGGCTCCTCTGACACAAGCTCCAAGCACCTGCTAGCTTTCCTGCTCATGTTCATCAGGAATGGGTGCCCAGGCTTAGGGAATATCAGTATTCATTATCTTTTTAATCCCTTTGTCATCTGATGTTTTAAAGAGATTTTAAAGATTTATGGGAGGATAACCATGCAGGGAAGGGGCCATGGTATTAAGTGACAGGTTTATAGGATCATGGAATGGTTTGGGGGGGAACAGACCTTAAAGCTCATTCCATTCCATCCCCTGCCATGGGCAGGGACACCTTTCACTAGATGAGGTTGCTCCAAGCCCTGTCCAACCTGGCCTTGGACACTTCCAGGCATGGGGCAGCCACCAAGTATCCACAAAATTCAAAATATTTTGAAAAAACAAAAAATTCTTCAATAATTTAGAATTTAATAATTCTTTAATAATTCTTTAATAAAAAACAAATAATTCTTTAATAATGTGTTTCTTATTAAAGAAGCTGCCAAAACCCATTCTCTCAGACAAGCAGTTTTATTATGAAGAATTGCTGGACTCAGTCTAAGGAAGGGTCTGTGTAATTAAAACTATCTAAAATATGGAGATAGAGCTAAACTGCACATTAATTTTTAATGTGAGTTTTAGATCTCCTTCAAGTAATTTTGGTATTTGTCCTTGTTTATACTGCAGTCTGAGACTCAGCCAGATGAGTCAGGGAAAAGCCAAAGGAGTACCCAGCCAGGGAGGCCATTTATCAGCTCTCCTCTGATGTCTTCATTTCCCATTTTTTCATTTTCACATTAAGAAAAGTTAAAAATCAATCTTAACTGGGGTGACTGCCCCCAGGAATGATTTGCAGGAGATGCAAATGCTGAGTGCTCCTCCAGCGTGTGCTTGGAATTCTAAATACAGCCCATTATTCCCACTCAGAGTGCGCACGGAGCGTCTGCCTTACCCAGAGCAGCCTGAGCACCTCCAGAATTCCCAGTTATGGGTTACTCCAGCTTTTCCTTGCCAGCACTGCCTGTTTCCAGCCTGGGGAGGGCTGCCCAGCTGCTGCTCACCTGTACACCACGGCGGGGATGCGTTTCCAGGAGCGGAAGCTGGCCACGCTCTCCAGCTCCTTGTCCGTGATCCAGGCAGGGACGATGATCTCCTGGGGGTAGCTGCCACACAGCCTGGGGAAAGGGAGCACAGTCAGGCCCAGGGAGCAGCTCCAGGCTCCCAGAGTGCACAGGCAGCACTGGAGGAGCCTCACAGCCCTTTGCTAATTCCTGCTTCCCTGGATGTTAATAAACTCCCTTTGGCCAGCATTAAATATGGAGGGAGGGAGGGATTTTTCTCCTTGCAGAGGCCAAAGCAGAGATTGCTCCTGCAGGGACAGCAGCCCCCAGCTGGGAGTCATTATCCTGCACAGGCAGAGCACTCCAACTGCTCCACCACACAGTGTTCCAGCTGGGTTTGCTCTGAGCTGGAGCAGGGCTCAGCCAGAACAGCCTGTCCCCCCAGCTGGGGATCACAGAGCACCCTCCTCGGCTCCAGAGCCTAAAGAGCCTTTTGTCTGCACTCTAAAGTGTTTCCCCTAACTTACTCATCTACAAATTTAACTCTTCCAAACCTGCTTGGGTTTTTTCAATTTTTAAACACGTATCTTTGTAATAAGTTAGATAATAAGAAACAAAAAAAATGTCTTCAAAAGTTCAGACTCCACTCTCTGCTCACTTAAGCTCTCCCTTAGAATGTTTATTCTCTAATAAGCCACATCAAAACCTGGTATTTCCAAGCTTAAAAAACTGTAGCAGTTAATAAAACATTAAATAATTTAAAGCACACTTTTTCTATAAACCAACCAAAAAAAAAATCATAATTCTGGTTGTCCCTTCTTGGGAACTGCAGAAGTTGAAAGAAGTTTCAGTAACTGAGTGTTCTGAGATGCAGTTTGGCTGTGGAGCAGCAGCCCCAGCACTCACTTGTACTTCTCATTGATGTTGGAAATCCTCCAAGCATTGTTCATATCAAACCCCATCCGCTCCACCTCGTTCTTAAACCTGGAAGTGACATGTTCTCCTGGGGACCAAGAGCACAGGGGAAATGAATGGAAATAAGGAATGAGGACTCCTGCTTTGCAGAACAGAGAAAACCAGCACATCCCTCAGCCCAAAGCTGCATTTCACAGCTTCATTCTGACATTGGCACTGACATCTGTCCCTGGCCAACTCCCCAGAAATGCTCCAACAAGGAGTTTTACCCTGAAATTACCAACTTCTGGAAATTCATATAAAAAAAACAATGCTGCAGACCAGAACCAAGGACATCAGCAAAGGAACTGAGCTCCATCAGCAATCCAAGTGGGATGCTCAGAAGTTCAGAACAATTTTCTGTCAGTGAGAAGAATGTGAGGCTCTGGTGAAAAAGGGTAAGACCTGGAATGTGCCCTGGAACGTGGGCAATGCTTTGAATATGCATTTCCAGCCCCAGGTTTCCTGTATGGCTGGAGGCAAGTGCTGTCATTTATCCTGCAGCTCAGTTCTCCATCATAAATTGGACATTATTCTTCTGTGAGTCAGGTGGAGATAGAGAGGTAAAACACATAAATGATTGTTTGACACAAATATCAGTCACAAGAGCCTCGCAAACTCCTGGATTAATACATTAAAGGAAGCGGAATGAGCCCCATTTATTTCCTAGACACTTTTGTTTTAAAGTTTCAAAATACAATTGAAAAATATACAATGGCAATAAAGAATAAGAAGACAGAAAGTCTGGAAAATGAGACAAAATTTCCAGGTTTCCAGGGCTAAGAGAAGTGCTAAATTTAATGAGCATGTGAGCAGCACTAGATAAGTGATTCTGAAAGTCCATCCATTGCTTGTCTCTTTAAATTACTGGAGCATTAAATCCTGAGGCAGAGCAGCACCCAAGGGGGGAAAAATCTGCTGAAAAATTAATGCTTTAAGTATTACATCTTTCCATTAAATATTTCAGAAAATCCTTAAAGTCTTTCAATCCCCCAGATATCTGGAGATACATGTTTAAACCCCAACATGTAAATGCACATGTCTGAAACGATTTTTAATGCCATGTTACAGAACAGTTAGAAATAAATATAAATAGGTAAATTAAGAATATAGACAGCAGCCTAATTACAGGACTTAATTAACTACAGTGTTATAAAGATCCTTTGTCAAGAGCAGAGGTGGAATTGGACAAAACATTCCAGCCAGGCAATAACCTCTGCCAGATTTGTCCTTAGCAGGGACTTTTTAAATTTAAAAATCCCACAAATTCTTTCACTGGAGCACCACAAGAATGGGCTTCCCCATCACTGCTCCTCAAAACTTGTGCTACATCCTTAAGGATTTTTTTGGATAGCAAATGAGAACATTGGAAATATCCCAATCAATGCTGCTCAGCCTGGTGGGTTTTAAGACAAACACATAAAGCTACATGAAAATCTCATATTCTGCTTGATTTTTCCCTCTTAATTTTTAGCTACTGTGCAGCCACAGGTTTTTCTCCTGGAAACAAAACCCTAATCTTAATATTTAGTCCATTTCTCCTGAATGGCTGGCATTTTAAGAGGCACTTTGAGCCAACATTGATAATGTTGAGAAGCATCCCAAGCCCCTCTCAAAATCCCAGGAAAAGCAAGCTGGGTATTTTGTGGGCTTGTGCTTCCTATTAAAACTGACCCTGTGAGCCACAGCCTGGATCTCTACTACAGACACTGCTAACATATTTTTCCCAGAAAATGTGTTCTGTTGACACTTGGATGGATTTTTAAGCACTTTAGTACTTTTGTCTGTATCTACCAAATAATGGGCTCCTTGGATATAGAAGAGAAATGGCAATGTCTTTGGATTGACTTCTTCAGCCACATTCACACTGATTTATTTCAGCTATAATTCAGCTCTTTGAAGGAGAATATCTACCCCCAGCCACAGGCAGCTACAGGGAGATAAAGTTATATTAAAGAAAATTATTTGATATAAAAGCAAAGCTGCAAGAAAAAAAAAAAAAAAGATTGATAAAAGTTAATAAAATGGTAAATGTTGCTTCTTGTCTCTGGAAATGTCCAAGGCCAGGTTGGAACAACCTGGTCTAGGGGAAGGTGTCCCTGCCCATGGCAAAGGGTGGGAGGGGCTTTAAGGTCCCTTCCAACCCAAACCATTCCATGATTATCCTAAGCTAGCATCAGGCTGAAGTCTCTCTGCTTCAGTGAGGAAGAGGAGACTCAGCAAGACTTCCACAGGTCTGCCAGCTCCCATTTCCCAAATTTAGTAAAGAGGGAAAAGCCCTGGGTGTGAAACTCTGCTCTGAGGAGATTTTTGGCATTTTGCAGAAGCTGCTAATGAAGTGTGTGAAGAGGAACAGGGCCAGGGAGCCCCTCCTGCCACTGAGTGATCCCTGCTCCTCCCCAGACACCACAGACACGAGAGCCTGTGCCAGGCTCCAGAGCAGCTTCAGAGCAAGGACAGAATCCCAGGCACATCTCTCAGCCTGGTAACTGGGACACTTCCCTGAGGCAGTGAATTGTGACTGACAGGACATCACAGAGTGCCTGAAATCAGGTTTCTTATACTCAACCAAGTGCTACAACCACCAGCATGCCAAGCCTGAGCTTTTATTTACTTGTGGGCTTCAAAACCCCTGCAGCAAGGATGGTATTCCACAGAAGAAGATCACTGCCTGTGGCTGTGAATGAACCCAGGAGTAGAGCAAATATATGTACTGCAAATATATATATGGCAGTGATCTCTGTATTGTATTGCCCTGATCCTAGTTACTGTAAATGGGCTGCAGCTGTGATGTCCTTGCTTGGGCAGCGCTGTAGCCAGGGGAGGTAGCTGGGATAAAAGGGGGTGTGGCATTCAGAGAGGGCTGGAGAGGAGCCCCGGATAAGAAGTGACAACAACACTGCTGTGAAGATTACAACAGCTCAGGGGCTCCCTTCTCCTCCCCAACATCCATCCTGGAGATCAGTGTGCCAGACAAAAAATGTGGCAACCAACCCACAATGGTTTAGACTGAAATCTGCTGCCGTGGTGAGCAAAATGCTGTCGGTTCCACACCTGACTGACTGAATCAAACCCACCCCAGTAATTCCCTGGGGTATCAGGTGCTGCTCTGGTGATCCCAAGGCTGTTCCCACGTACCTGGCCGACACAGGTCCCCGTGCTGCTCCTTCTCACTGGCATAAACCTCCATGCACCAGGCGTGGTAGGCGAAGGAGAACAGATCCTCTATCTTGGACGGGGGGCGGATGGCGTTGTTGAGCCTCTTCAGCCAGTCCTGACACTGCTCAAAGGTGGAGAACTGACACCTGGCCCAGAGACAAACATCCCATGGGTGACTTTCTGTAGGAGAAGGCACTCTAGAGGGTGACAGGCTGAGCATGAAAAGCTCTGTGAGAGCACAAAGTGAGGATAAACACCTTATTGACAACTTAGCTCTGCTTCCATGTGCACTCTAATGAGAAGTAAAATGAAACCTGTGGAATGAGTAAAGAAACACTTAAGGAGTCAGGATTGACTGAGCAGCAACATCCTGTGACTGGGAATAAGCAGGGTGTGCCCGGCCAGGAATAAGGGGGACATTTTTCCATATGTTACCTATAAAACCAAGGGAAGATCATTCAGATCAAAGCCAGGAATGTCTTACAGCCCCTTCTGGGCTGGGGGAAACTCAGAAAACTGCCCCACACATTATCATCTACATAACAGAACTATAACCACAGTCCTGTAAACAAGAACGGGCTGGGAGAGCTGGGAGTGCTCACCTGGAGAGGAGAAGGCTCCAGGGAGAGCTCAGAGCCCCTGGCAGGGCCTGAAGGGGCTCCAGGAGAGCTGGAGAGGGACTGAGGACAAGGGATGGAGGGACAGGACACAGGGAATGGCTCCCAGTGCCAGAGGGCAGGGCTGGATGGGATATTGGGAATTGGGAATTGTGCCCTGGCAGGGTGGGCAGGCCCTGGCACAGGGTGCCCACCCTGGATCCCTGGCAGTGCCCAAGGCCAGGCTGGACAGGGATTGGAACAATGTGGGCTGGTGGGACATGGTGCCCATGGTGGAATGAGATGGGATTGAAGGTCCTTTGAAAACCCTTCTCTTTCTGCCTTTGTTGGGAAGCACTGACTGAGCTTTGCCCAGTGTTACAGACTAACAACAAACAGAGAGAATATTCCCTGCACAGGAGAAACCAATCTTCAAAGCAGTGCATTAAAATTACATTAGCTTTTCTTTTCAAAGAGGATTCCTGGACTCTTTAGAGCAAAAGGGTGGAAATAAACCATGATTTATTTTGCTCTGACGTTTTTCTTTAAGATTTTATAGTTATTAAATATTGCCCAAGTATTTCCATTCTGCTCAGTCCTGGTTAATGATGGCATCTGCATTCCCTGGGGGCAGATTTATCTCCCCTACCTGCAAATAGCTCAGAGCCAGAGCGTGGAAGGGAAAAGCCATGTCCAACATCTCCCAGGAGCTGTGAGCAACTGCAGCCTGAGGTGTTTATTTATTTCCCATCACTGACTGTAAAGCAAGCCCAGACTACTCACTGAGACAGGATAATTCTCTATCAAACATCCACACTCAGACAAGATACATCTCACCCTAAATTCCTTCTAAATTCTTTTGAAGTTAGTGGTGTAAATAACAAGTATTATCTCCACTTGAATTCTAGTCTCAAAATACAAAGTTTGCTCATGAAAAAGAACAAGAATACATTCTAACTCTTCTGTCTCAGTCCCAAACTTCACCATCTCCCAACCATCACCAAGCTCTCAGTCTTGAAAGAAAGAAAATTGATAAGGATGGCAAAAATACAAATAATTTGTATTCATTCTACAATTGAAGGGAAAAAACAAATTAATGTAGGGAAGAAGGGTGACTTTCTTAAATGTCAAGAGCTACAAGTGGAGAGGAAGTTAAACATTGAATTCAAATTAAACTAAATAGTACCTCTAAAGTAAAATCAGTCCTGGTGACAAAACAGCCTTTCAGGAAGCAGCTGACCTGTTAAACATTCTGAGTGCTCAGAGATGGCTGGGGCTCCTTTCATTACACAAAAGGTACAGCCAGCAAACATTTAATCAAAAAGAAATGTTCCTTTCTTCTTAATTAAAGTTCATAGATCAAAATTAATTTCTGCAGCAGAAAAGCTTTTTTTAAAAAAACCCATCAATGAGGAGCTCAGGCTGGGCACTCAGAGAGCCCTGGAGCTGGGGAAGGACAGGCAGGAGTCACTGCACACCTGGATTCACCACCTCCCTTCACTTTCTGTTCCCTCATTTTCTTCTCCAGGAGGTTACCATGCCTCAAGGATAGTGAGTGTACTCTCAAATGTGTTGAGAATGCAGTGTGCATGAAGCCTCAAACCCCAAATCTTGATAAAACTCATTTGCAATGTGTGTATCAGTGCCTTTATCTACTTCTGCACCTATTGATATGGAAATACTGATCTAACTATAATACATTGAAGCAATGTATTCTAACTGATTGCAAAGCAGGGACAACACAGTGAGACTGAAATTAATTACAGAACAAAGCCAAGATCAGCCATGTGGGCTCAGAGCAAGGTTTGCTGGTGTGCTGAATCACAACAATGAGATTTATACACAGCCCTCCTTGTATAAAAATCAGACAAAATAAAAAGCTTCTGAGGGAAATCAAGGAACCCCATTTCCTTGAACCATCCCAGCTGCCCAGGGCACATGGAAAGTGAATTCCCCCCTTTAACTCTGAGCCTCTCCTACCTGATAACCTTGCAGTCCTTGCAAGTCAAATGAAGCTGGAATATATCCCGGCACTCCACACTCTCAATGAGCTGCAATGGAACCTGCAATTAAACACACCAGATTATTGCATTTCTGCAGCACTAACAGCAATTTCTTCGCATATCTAACAAGGATTTATTGTTAGTCTGAAGAGAGGAAAACAAATGAGTTCATGAGGAATTACTTCAGCAGTTCTGAGGTTTGGTACCAGGTATTCACATTCCAGCTCTAGTCCTGTGGGATCCCATGGGAGCACCTGAGAAGGCTGCAGGAAAGGCAGCAGAAACTCCAGCTCCTCTCTCATGGAAGCAGTTTCCCCTCTTATAGGTCTAAATTCAGCAATCTTAATATATTTTTAGCTGATGGTGTTCAAAAAGAACTGCTAAGCAAGATCCCCTTAACAGATTGCTGCAGTCTGGATGTTTTTCTATGGCAATATCCAATATTTCCTCCTCAGGGAAAAACCCTTTGGCCTGTTTAGAGCAACACTTGTAATGGAAGCAGCCAAATTTAGAGTAATAATGCTGAATCTTCCCAGTTAAAGTGCAGTTATAGACACTTCTGTTTCCTGGCATGTGTAACCAGCAGCAAGTTGGTCAGGCAACACATGAGTGCAAGTACCTTTAAAGATGAGAAAAGCCACAAGATGAAAATATCAATTTTCAGTATTACTTTTGGAACTTTACCCAAGATGGGTAAATGTTCATTATTGCCTTAAATGAACAGAAGTCATAAATAACTGTCTGAATTCAGCTAATACCTGTAATTAATGTGAAGCACAAAGCTGTTTGAATTGTTTAGTAGATTATATGGACATGGCACAAGGCAATAAAAGCTCTGCTATCATTCAGTAACATTCCAAGACTGATTTTTGCCATCACAGCACTAAGATGCAGCAGTTTAAGGTCTGGCTGGGGGCCCACAGGATGTGGCTGGAAGAGCCAGGGCTTCTTCATATGCTTGGGCAAACCCTTGAAGGTCACCTCCAATCAAAGCTTCAGGATAAGGAATCCAGACAGCATCTTCTCAGGCAACACAAGGCTCAAAAAATTCCTCATTTAGGTGGAATGAAAAAAAGGAAATTAACTAAAAACCAGCAGGCAAGCAAAAGAGGTATCTCAAAAATACAAAGCAAGGGAAAACCTCCCCTGAGCAGGGAGGTGCTGAGCCCAGGAGAGGGGTGAGAGCTCTGCTGGCTCTGGGGGGCAGGCACAGCTCAGGGCAGCACCCAGACAGAGCCCAGAGTGTTCCCAAATCACTGCCCAGAGCTCACAGCCCCCAGCTGTCGGGATCTTTAGCTTGGCAGAGTGACCCCAAGAAAAGTCAGAAAGTCTCTTTCCCCAGCCCAGCACTTGAAGAAGGAGTCAGGGCTCTTCATTTCTCCGTCTCAAGGTTGTTTATTGTTTCTTATCTATAAAAAATTTTCTCCTGCCCTGCCAAGGTCCATGCAGCAGGACAGTTCCAGGCACTCTGCCTGCCCCCAGGCTGTGTTATGTCTTTATACTAAAAACTACGTGTACAATGTTTACAATTGCTTCCCAATACCCATCACCTGTGTTAGACAGTGAGCTTCTACTCTAAACCAATCTGTGAGTGCCACCATCACAGCAGGAGATGGAGGCCAAGAAGAAGAAGAAGAAGGAGAAAGGCTGGACACACCCAGTTCCCTCCATCTTGCCTCCTGAACCCCCATACCAAAACCCTAAAATCTGCTTTTCCACCCTGTGATAATTTCACTAATATTCTACCTATTGTGGCTTGCTGATCTTCATACAAGTTTGGTAATTTGCTCCACGGGTCACAATCAAACCCACAGGTGTTCTGGGCTCTGTGCCAGGGTCCCTGAGCCCCCTGGCAGGGGTCCTGGCCATCCTGGACAGCCAGAGGGATGTTCTGGGTTCCCACACCCAGCTACAAGAGGCAGGGATTTGTTAATGCTCAGCCTTTCCCTTGCCCATGTCAGACAGAGCCAGAGGCAGCTCTGGAGGCACCAACCCTGCCCTGCTGTGCCCAGCCAGGCTGGGACAGAGCAGTGACTCTGCTCCTTCTGCTCTAACTGGACATCAAATGACAGAAAACCCATGGACAGACTTGGCAAGAGGATGTCTGACTACACAGCCCAGTAGTTTGTGTTTTCAAATCTGGATTATAAATAAAGCTGGAGCTTTAATTTCTGTCCATGTTTTCAGCACTGTCACTGGTTGAGATCTGTGACAGAACCAGTGACATGAAGGGGCCAGGAAATGAGGAATCCCTCCTGTGAGAGCCCCTCTGTGCCCTCCCCAAGCTCAGCCTGACTGGGTGACTCCCCCAAAGCAGCAGGACTGGAGTGCAGCACAGACCACAGCAATGCTCTGTTCCACTGCCCATCCCTGCATTTCACTGCTCATTCCTCCCAAGCCTCCTCCTGCTTGACCCCAGCCTGCCAGGCAGGTGAATTGTCAGAGTTTTGTGTGATCAATGGACAGGAATGGAGCTCAGAGAATGTTCCAGCCTGTCTTCATGACTGGACAGCCCCACACAGACCTACTAACAATTCCCAGCAGGAATTCCTGCATGGAAAGGGGGGTCAGGCCTTGGCAGGGGATGCCCAGGGAGGTTTGGAGTGCCCATGCCTGGAGGTGCCCAAGGAAGGGCTGGATGTGGCACTCAGTGCTCTGGGCTGGGGACAAGGTGGGCATTGGGCACAGGATGGACTGGATAGCCTGGGAGGGCTTTTCCAACCTAAATGGTTCTAAAATAACTTATTTAAATCTACCACTGAGTTAAATGGCACCAACATGGAAGGTAAAGCATCTTTCCCAGCTGAGTCAAGATTTCAGTCTTGCTTTTTGAGTCCAGTGCTGCTTTGTCTGTTATCTTTTTATTCCCCAAGCCCTGTTATATTCTGGTTTTTCTCATGTCCATCTTCATTTAAGCAGTTCTCCACCTTTTCCCTCCTTCTGGCATTCTACTTGTAGCTCCTCTTCCTTCTGTCTGCACCCTAATGACAAACTAATTCTAATGACAAACTAATTCTTCTCTATCTGCATTATTTTTGATTTCCTTTTCCCAAATTCACTCCCTGACCCCTGCCCTTTCCCTGTGTCCTCTGCTCCCCAGCATCCCTTCCCCTCCACCAGCCCACCTGTGATTCCCTCACAATCTGCAGCTTTTTCTTCAGGACAACCTTCCCATTAATCTTTTTAATTTTCCTTCCCAGTCATAAAAATCTGTCCTGTGGTCCTCTTGTGTTTTCAATCTCCTTCCTGGCCATTATTCTTCCCCCAGCAAAGCTCCGTGGAATTATCTGCTGTCACTGCCTCCCTGGTAACCTTCCCTTCCCCCTGCTCATCCTCCAGGCTGTGCCAGTCCAACACCCAGAGCCCATTCCTGGAAGAGCCATCAATTCTGTCTGCAGGCACTTCCCTCTCATAATGGCATGGAAAGCAGGCAGGGAAAGCAATCATTTCTGCCTTTATAAGAATAAACATGCATTGTTATCTGAGGCAAATTACATGCCATTATAGGGAGTACAGGAGCATCCTGCTCTTGCAGTATCTCCCCACTGTCTCTTATTTATCTCATTTTAAGTAACAGCAACATTCTACAACTCCCAACTTTTTATTTTTGAGGAGTTTTTAAAATTATTTTGATGACTGGAGCTGTCTGTTATCTAAGAGCAGTGCAAGATATATTTAGAGAATTACAGCCCTGTAGTTAGAAAAAGCACAAATTACATTTTCAGGGCTGTACCAACCCCCCCAGAGCCCAACCTGTGCCCACAATTCCCAGTGGGGTGCAGTGGGTCACAGCCAGGCTGCTGCCAGCACAGGGACCCTGACACAGACCCTGCTGTGCCCCACTGGGCCCAAACCTCCCCAGGACCTCCCATGGCACCTGGGAGCAGGAACTGGGATTTCCTCCTGGTTTTCCCAGCTCAGAGCTGGAGCAATGTCAGGGTTATGGCAAGGCCAAGGCTGGGTGTGCTGGAGTGTGGGAGGAGGTGGCACAGGGGGGCACTGAGGGTGCAAGGACAGCTCTGAGGGCTCCAGCCTGGAGGGAGCTGAATCCTCCCCCAGTTCATGGAACCCACAAGGAGTGTCTGAAGTAAGTTTTGCTTTTAATTACAGCTGATGACACTTTGGATTTGTCTTGAAGGCCACCTCTGAGCCCTGTCTTGTCTCACAATTGTGCTCTGAGTGTGAAGAATTTGGGCAGCAGGGCCTGAGGACAAGACAAGGATTATGCCACTCCCCAGCATGGATGGACATGAGGAATATACCAATCCAACCACTCTTCCAAGCAAGGGGAAGCTCACACTAAAACTCAGCTCCTCATCAATGTCCCCCCATCATGACTTTCCTTTGGTACTGTGTCCCAAATCCACCACTGGGCAGAGATTACATGCAATCCATGCTTCCACAAACTCCACTAAAATGTTCATTCTCCCATCAATGCAATTAGCTTCCAGGGAGGAAAGTGATTACACAGAAACACTCAGCAGCTGCAAAGTCTGACATTTTCTTAAGGAATCAATAGAGCTGGGCCTGGGAACCAAACCTCCCTCATGTACCAAGAGATCCCTGTTGAGTCTGCACTTTTATCCCATGGATAAATGTAAGTCAACACCCCTGAATGTCCTAATCCCCCAATTTATGCATGGTCTGTGGGACCTTTTGTTTTTTCATTTGAAACACCATGTTCCTATTAGCAGTGAGATCTAGGAAATGATCCATGGGAAAGATCTCCACACACAGCCCCTTTCTGCACTGTTGCAATGGGAATATTAACAACTTTGAATGGATTTCTGGCCCAGCCCAGGTGATCTGGAGCTCTCTGTGCTGCTCACTGAGGTGTCACAGCACCATTTTCACAGCCAGGGAATTGGAACCAAACAAAAGGCAAAAGCCACAGCCCAGGAATGAAGAATCTCTTGCAGGTATTTGCAGAACAGCTGTGATGACATAAAAACAGCAGGAAAGAATCAAGATGAACTCAATCAAAAATTACTCAGTGAAAATTTGAGTTAGAAAATCACCATCTGAATGAGAATTTTGGTCAACAATAACCAAAATAATTACTACTGCCAAAATTAATGATTTAAATATGGTTCTTAATTACTGAAGAATGTTTTATCTTTAAAGACATCCCAAGCCCTCCCTGCCCTGGATTTCAGCAGAGCTCATAGGAAGTTATTAGTGACAGTCATATATGGCTACAAAGAATTATTTATATTATGCTCTACCTCATAGTCTGGTTATTTCTGGTTAATGATGCTGATGATAATGAGATATCACACGGAATGAGAGGGCAGAACACTGCATGTCAAAGTCAGGGAAGAAAAATCAACATGGGAATATTCACAAGCTTCTGTGGACTCTTCCCTGAACACAATCAAGAAACGTGATTTGAAAAAACATCAGTTCCTGCTATGCTCAAAAATACTGAACTGAAAATCCCTATAAAGCAATATCTCTAATTGTCCTAAGACAGGAAGTACAGCTCATGGCTTCTGTAATAAAGCAACTCCATCATTCCCTGGCATTCCTCAGGACTCTTGATTTGCACCCTGGAAGTGTCCCCAGCTGGTGGGACTGGTCTGTGTGAGCATCAGGCACTGCCCAGGACTGGCCAACACCATTTACCTGTGTCTGCTGCCAGGGGAGGTGCAGATGGAACCATTTCCAGGAATGGACACAGCAATAAAACTCCCTCAAGAAATGCACTGAAGGTGAGGTCCCACTCCTGACCTGTTACATCAAACACTGCACTCAAACCACTCAGCATCTGGCACAGAACCTCAGCAGCAGGACCCACTCCCATCTTCTGAAGCTCCAAGCAAGCACCAATCAGGTTTAGGTGCTCCAAAAGCCCCTTGCAAGACTGACTGTTTCTCCCCACTCAGCTTGGGGACAACAGGTGGCCGACACAGCCAGCTGTGAAGGTTGAGGGATGTGACATTTCCTTATGACATCTGATTTTCAGAGCTGCTGAGTCCCCCTTTGGTGCCTAAATACCCATTTATTGCTGAAAAATCAATTTGAACATCAGAAGAAGATTTTTCATTCTTAAAAGAGGGGGATCACTGTACTCTTATCCCAATTTCTGTTGTTTCCATTGAGATCAGAACACTTACATTGACAACAGATTCCTTGAATTTGATGTGGAGCCTGTAGTTGGAGAGGGCAATGATGGCATCCTCTGCTCGTCCCACGTACTCCGTGCTCTCCCCGTGCAGCTCAATGAAGGGCACCTGCACAAGGGCAGCAAAAATCTCATCTCAGACCCCATTTCCCAAAAACCTGCCCCTCCTGCAGCACAAGAAATCAAACAAAGCCTGCTGAGAATTCAGCCCTGTTATTGCTGCTAAGGAGGAACATCAGGTAAGGTTGGCTCTGAGGTTAATTGCAGCCTTTTTCTTAAATGATCCCTTATTTTATGTTACTTTTCCTGAGTGGTAAGTGCCTGGTCAGGGAAAGCAATGAATTTTTATGAAAAATATCCTCACATTTTGGCAAGCAGGCTGACAAAGCCCTTGATTTATGCTCTCTCTCCTTACTTAATGGAGAGTGGCATTTCCATAATGTTATTAAATTCATCCTAAAGTAGGCACAACATCCAGGATGAATAATGTTCCCTGCTATATCCCCACTGTTCTCCCAGCAAGCTCAGGTAACCAGCCCAGGCTGGATCCCTAAATGCTACAAAGCTGAGCTTGGACAAACCAACCTTTTTGCTCCCTATTTCTCACAGTAAATATGAAAATGCACAAGAAGCTGCTGCTTTATAAAGTCAGAAACCTGCAGTTCATTACACCACACATGGAAATTGTCACTGGTTAATTAAAATGTGACTTAAGTCCAGTTTAGCTGAGCTGGTGGGAAGTGAAAATACCCAACTTGAAAGTGATCTGCTTTAGACCAAATTAGCTTAAATTACACAAAAATACTTTGTATTACAATGAAACTCTTCAGATGATGCAAGAGTGTCTGCATGGACAGCCAGGCTGGGAGAGCTGGGGGTGCTCACCTGGGGAGGAGAAGGCTCCAGGGAGAGCTCAGAGCCCCTTGCAGGGCCTGAAGGGGCTCCAGGAGAGCTGGAGAGGGATTGGGGACAAGGGATGGAGGGACAGGACACAGGGAATGGCTCCCAGTGCCAGAGGGCAGGGATGGATGGGATATTGGGAATTGGGAATTGTTCCCTGTGAGGGTGGGCAGGCCCTGGCACAGGGTGCCCAGAGCAGCTGTGGCTGCCCCTGGATCCCTGGCAGTGCCCAAGGCCAGGCTGGACACTGGGGCTGGGACACCCTGGGACAGTGGGAGGTGTCCCTGCCATGGCAGGGGTGGCACTGGATGGGCTTTAATGTCCTTTTCAACCCAAACTATACCATGAATCTATGGTAAATTATTTTAACTAAACTGATTTCAAAAGGAAATTTGGAAAATAAAGAACTTCTAAAATATCTCTTTTTGTGCAACAGAAGATTTTTGGCTTCATAACAACCAGGTGCCAAGGCAGTGTTCAATCAGCTTAGTGCTGCTTTTTCAAAACAAGAGAGTTCTAAACTATAAAACCCTGCCCTTGGAATTAGTGCACAGGTAGCAGTGATATTTTTCAGACACTTGAAGGAATTTCTCACAATAAAATGCCCAGGTTCTCTGTCCTACCAACAGAGAAAATGAATTTCTGTGCTAACTGTGAATTAAAATTCTAGAGGAAAGGCCAGAGAATCCACAACCAAGTGGAGGCAGTGAGATTAGAACAGGAGCAGTGTGGTGATTACCTGAAGGTTCTCATCCTCTCGGATCAGCTGCTTCCTGGGAAAAATCTGATTAGCCTGGATGCATTCAAGGCTGTGCTGAGTCTCTTCATCCTGAGGAACAAAGTGTGACAGTCACCCTCAGCACTGGCACCTGCTGCCACCTTCCCCAGCCATCCACAGCCAAGGAAAAGCTTCCACAGGGTGAAGTGTCCAGAGAATTCCAGGAGCACCAACTCACTAAAGTTTCCAAACTCTCCAACATGGGCTCTCAGACAACAATGTGGTATTAGCAACCAGTTTCCTTCCCACAGCCTGATTAATAAAGTCATTAAATGCTGCAAAATTTATAGCAGCATTAGGAAAAAAGCATTAGCACTATGCCTAAAACTCAACAACCCCACATGTAAACATGAATTCCCTCATGTTTTTCCCATTTTAAACTCTCCTGCTCTGTCACAGACCCTACAAAGCCCCTTTGCTTACCATGACAGGCCCTGGGCAGGAGGAGCAATCCTCGTCTTTACTTGCAATTCTTTGAGCTCTTCACTTACTAAAACCTAGAAAATAAGGGAAGTATAATGATGAAATAAGATTCATTTTCTTTTAGCAAAAAAATACAAATTAACTTCTAAAGACTGTGAATGTAGCTGTTAGAAAACTGAGAGCAAACAGTAATTATGAAAAGATGAAATCTATAGAAGCTCCCTCTCCTGAGAGCCAAAATTGTTTCAAAATGTGTCTGGTTCCTTCTGTTCCTCCTGAAAAATTACCTTTGGATGTGCTGCTGGGAGAACACCTGTGTGAAGGCAGCAATTAGACCAGTGTTTATATAATTTAAATGAAAACATGTTCATTTTTCTGGATACCCTGGAATTTTCTCCCAAGTTGCCTGCAGATGGTGAATCAGAAATCCGTGGGATACAAATCCAAAGGGATTGCTGGGGCTGATCTGGGTTTGGATCCTCCTGGAACAAGTTTGTTTCAGCTATGGCACATGAACTGGAGTTCTTATCAGGATAAAAATCCTCATTTTACACTTATGGCTGGTTTTGGATATCCATGGATGTACCAAAATATCCATTTCCTGCACTGACATTTCCAAGAGTTCCAGATCACTACACTGGGACTTGCCCTCTCCACTACCCAACAATCCCCCCAGCTTTCATCATCTGCAAATTTTCTGGGAATATTAGCACAGTCCTGAGGTTTTACAAATCACCCAGTTAAAAACTTAATGACTGAAGTGAATACAGGAGTTACAATTTGAGTTTGAGATTGATTTTACACTCAGCTTTTTTAATCCAGGTAAGTTCCTCCCTGTTCTACTCAACCAGGATTCACTCAGGTATTTATGGGGTTTGCAGCCTGTGGCACACAAAACTTACAAATGAAAATACATCACAAGAGTGCAGCCAGCTCTCAGCTCACACCCAAAGCTCATATCTCACTTTACTTATAAATGTATTTCAAATTTTCAGTATTTGACCGAGAAAACCACTTCAATCCATCAGCCCCCAGCACTGCAGGGAGCCCTGGGCACATCCTGAGCTTGGTATGGAACACTGACAGAGGGCAAGGGAGCAGCAGCTGCACATCAAATATCCTCACACAGGTGTGTTTGTAAATATATTCACATAACAGGGGGAATGATGAGGAGAATCAAGCTCCAACTGCCAGGGATTCACTAAAAATTAATGCAAAAAGCAGATTTAAAATCCTGGGAGAGCTGGAGAGGGACTGGGGACAAGGGATGGAGGGACAGGACACAGGGAATGGCTCCCAGTGCCAGAGGGCAGGGCTGGATGGGATATTGGGAATTGGGAATTGTTCCCTGGCAGGGTGGGCAGGCCCTGGCACAGGGTGCCCACCCTGGATCCCTGGCAGTGCCCAAGGCCAGGCTGGACACTGGGGCTGGGAGCAGCCTGGGCTGGCAGAAGGTGTCCCTGCCTAAAACTCATGGGATGAGTTTTAAGGTCCCTTCCCATCCAAACCATTCCAGGATATCATGATATAAAAAATACCTTGTTATTTCAAGGAATTCCTTCAGCTTCACACACAATTATCAAAGAAACACCAACTTGATTTTAACAATCTGCTTTATTACAAATTTGAAGTTTGCTTAGTATCTTTCGAGGAAAAGTTTTGATTTAATAGGCACTATGCTGGAAAAATTCTTTCATACTTCAGTTTGATTAGATATATGTAATTTATAAGTTTATTATATAACCATCTACATATTAATAAAAGCAGTATTAGCTTAGAAAATTGAGTCTTTTTAAATATCTTACAGCTGTGCTCCTAAAATCCAGCACAAACCTCCAGCAGAGGCTACCCAAAACCCCAAGTTTCAGTGTAACTCCTGAAATCAGTGCAGAACAGCTTCTACTGTGACAGTGTGGCTTTTTCCATGTGAGAATCCTCCTTTTTAAGGTGAATTTTGGGAAAGCTGTGTGGAAAATAAATCTGCCTGTTTCAGTTTGGATCAGGACTATCAGATGCAAAGGGTGATGCTGCCAAGATAAATGGTACAAGGAGTTATAGGACTGGTTCTAAAGCAAACACTTTGCTCTGGCTGCTGCTGGGCATCAGTGAAACGCTTCAGCAACTTCCCTGCCACCAAAGGAATGCTGAAAATTGCTGACAGAAATAGCAAAAAGGCTGAATTGTTACAGTGAGGCTCTCTGAGCTGCTGGACAGAGAATATTTGGTGAGAAATCTTTCCTTTCCCATCAGATCCATGAGCTGAGCTGCTCCCTGCAGCAGCTCAAGGTCCCTGGGCTGCGCAAAAGGAAAAGGGAACAGCTCTGGGAGCAGCACACACTGCTCAGGACAGCCCAAAGCACACCTGAACCCACACTTCTTCCTATCCCAGAGCTTTCTAACCCATCCCCAGCTCACCAAACTGTCCCCATGGGAACAGCAGGAGGTTCCCAGTGACTGCTGCCACCTCATGAGGGCATTTCTGGCTTTAGAAGCCTTGGAAGAAAGAATATTTCTCATATCATCAACCAAGCACTCCTGAACCCTCCATCATTCCCCACCCTGCTGCTCCAAGGGACAGCTGGGGACAAAGCCAGCCCAGCAGCAAGTCCTGCACAAACCCAAGCTCAGGCTCATCCACACTGCTGGAATCTATAAAATTAGAGGGTTTTGAGAAAGTTGTGAAAAAGACAGGCTCTAAAAGACAGCAAGGACAGTGAAATGCAAATACCGAGGGAAAAGGAGCAGCAGTATTAGCACTGCACAAATTAGTGAAATACTAATTTGCGTTAGGACTGCAGAATGGAAGGAGAATTCTCATTTTGACAGTAAAACCCATTTTGCAGAAGTGAAATGGAAAGGTACAAACCCAGCTCAGTTAAAAACCTGGCCAGGAAAGCAGCCTTAACTCAGGCTCCTCCTTATCAACAGGATCACATAAAAATAGCAGCCAGCTTACACACAGAGCCCTGAAATAAAACTTGGTTTTACTGGTACAAATATTGGGTTTGGTCAGGACTGAGGCCAAAAAAAAGGTGATGTTATCAATTTACTGTCTGCCCTTTTACCTGCAATTCCATGTGTGTTAAATTATGTCCAAAAAGACAATGGTCTTGTTAATTCTCCATCCTTCTGTTCTGCTTGAAAGGATAAATGATGAGCAAAGGTTGCAACCTCAGCCTCTGCTCAGCCTCTATGGGAACATCTTAATTACCTTTTGTTTCAGATGCACCTTCTGCTTTAAATTATGTGCATAATTAAGAGTAGCAATAACCATCTGTTTGCCAGTGAATCTAAACAAAAAGGATTAGCTAAATAAAGGATCATTTAGATTCACATATATTTAAATATAGTTGGACTTTCAGCAAGAAAAACTGGAGGGAAAAAAGGAAAAATCCAAGCATTTATTCCCTTACCTTCCCCATCCAGACTGAATTCCATGTATTTTAATATCAAAATCAGACTGAGCTGACCTCTGAGCTGTTTACATACAGTGGCCCAGCTGCCCTCTGAGTTTGGAATGCAAATTTTTTGGCAAAGGAACATTAAAAAATTTGAGAATTGAACATTCAGGAATGTGCTGTACCTTGAGCAAAAGATGCTTCTGTAGCAGGCTGAAAAGACTTCTCCCCCTTTGGCAGTGGAAGGAAATTTCTGAGATAAGGACAAATACTCAGTTTCCCTTTTCTCAGTCCCTGACAGGGAGGTTTCTCCTCTTTCCTGACACCACAGGACTGAGCAAGTCTCCCCAGGGTTTACTGGGAGAGCAGCTGACAACACAGATTGGTCAGGAACAGGAGCAGGACAAAGAATTGTGTTGGAAGTTTGGGCACAACTGAAAGTCAGGAACCTTCCTTTTCAATAATTAAAGGCTGCAAACTCCAACTCAGTGAAATACTAATTTTCATCTAAGATCTTGGAAAACATTTAATTTAATTAAGAGAATAATCAATGATGAGCACAGAACCCACAAACAAGCAGCTGATCTTACCAAAGAATGAGAGAATAAACAGTCCTCTCTTGTCCCAGAAAGTTCCAACTCTTCTCTTCTGATACTTCACATTGGCAGCTGCAAACACAAAGACAACCCTTTAAAACATGAACTTCCCTTGAAAAAAAAACTTTTGAACCTTTATTCTAGACAAGACACTCCACTCTGGGGGGAGTTTGGATTAATTCAAGGGGAAAAAGAGAAAGTTTGAGTGCCTTGGAGTTGTAACAAGAGCTTAACGTGCCCAGAGAGGGAATTCCAGGACTGGATTCTGATGGATATCTGAGGGTAAGGCCTCTCTTCTGGCACGGAGCACTTCTGAAATTGTGGCCACAAAGCAATTCAGAGTTTTCATAAATGAGTAAACAAAGCCTAAATTACTTCACAATACCAGCTACAGGAGAGGGTTTTATAGAAGATCCCACTGGATTTATATTGATCTTCAAAGTGGGTTTAATTTTACACTGCACTGGAATTTCTGGCCCCAAGAAAGCCAATGCAGACCCCCAAACAGGTGCTGCCCGTGTGCTTTGGTGCAGAGGTGCAAAAATCCAGGGATCAGCAATGCTCACCAGGCCACTCCTGCCAAACCCTTTCCTTTGCATTTTCAAGTGCTCCACAAAACATTTATTGCATCAAAAATGAGGCAGTGTGCCAGAAACACACATTTATCAAAAATGAGATGGAGAAAATATCTGATCAGCTTCATTGCTACAGTCACTCCAACAGGACCAACAGATATCTCCTGTGGCATCAGAAGGACATAAAGCTTAATGCTAAAATACCAAACACTAAAATTCAAAGTTCCAGACTAATTCCCATTGCTCCTAAAGCACACAAGCAGCCAAACTGCTGGGACACCACCCCTTGTGCCCAAAGGTTTGCTCCTCACAGGCACTTGGACACTCTCCCAGCAGCACACTGTACCTGGATATGCCTGGAAAGTCCAACTTCTCCACCACACAATCCTGCTGCTGGGAATAGTCTGTGCTTTGATGTGCCACAACTACTGATAATTTTCACATTCTGGTAAATGAAATAAAATACTTCTGTATTTTGTGTTCATTGTGTCCTTTAGTTTATGGCTTATGACAAGGAGAAGAGGTAATACGCAGAAAAAGGAGATTAATTTTAGGACTGAGAGAGTGGAAAGGAAGAGTTTAAGAAGTTGTGCATCAAAAAATGTGCATTTCAGGGAGCTGTGCCCAGCTGGGTGAGGGAGGGGATTGGCCAGCTCTGCTCTGGGGTGGCCTCTCCTCAAGTGCTGGGGACAGTTCCACCACAATGTCAGCAGGATCTAAAGCTGCTGGAGATGGACCAAAGGAGAGACACGAGGATGGGGAAGGGTCTGGAGGGGCTGAGGGCACTTGGAATGTTCAGCTGGAGCTGAGGAGACCGAGGGGAGACTCCTCAGGGGCTGCAGCTCCCATCCCTGTCCTGGGACAGGGACAGCACCCAGGGCACGGCTGGAGCTGGGCCAGGGCAGCTCAGGCTGAGCTCAGGGCAAGGTTCTTCCCCCAGAGGGTGCTGGCACTGCCCAGGCTGCCCAGGGAATGGGCACGGCCTGAGGCTGCCAGAGCTCCAGGAGCCTTTGGGCAGGGTGGGATTGCTGGGGGTCTGGGCAGGGACAGGGGCTGGATTAATGATCCCTGTGGGTCCCTTCCCATGCAGGGTTTGCATGATTCTAAGGTTCTAATACAAACTGATATGCACCAGAAGGAATTCTACCATCTCACATGATGGACACTTCAGGGAATCTCATGGAATCTCAGTATTTACACAAACAGGGAGCTGAGGATGTGCTCTAACAGAAAGCTCCTGTGTCAATGCCAGCTGTCCAAAACCTCAGCTAAACTTTGATTTATCATTTCATAAAACAGTTTTCTAAAAGCAACATTTCATTACCTGCAACAGAGGTCAACTTTGTTTTTATTTTAAAAAAATTTCTCTCAGCCAACAAGTCAAACACCAATCCCAATAATTTTATGGGTTGATAATCAATCCCAGCACCCAGGTGGGAATGGGCACAGCTGCACTGTGAGGTACCAGCCTGAGCATGCAACAAGTTCAAATTCACAGCTGCCTGCTGATACAAAGTCACCTTTGAGAGGAATATGGAGCAAGTTTATTAAACACACACAAAAAAAGCTCTGAAGGCAGACTATACAACTCTAGAATGACTCCTCAGGGACACTGTTCTGGCCACGTATTTGCTTTGCAAAAGGCAAGACACACATTTCGGGTGCAGGAGCTGGACTGACTTTGTGTGGTTTCAGTCCAAACAAGAGGAAAAAAAAAAAAACATTCATAAAATCTGCAACAAGCTTTTTATTGATTTTAATGAGGCTTGGAAGAAGCCACCAAATCTCAAGAGTTTTGTCAAGAAGTTTAAAAACAGGACAGAAACGTTCCAATATAAGCATTAACAATTCCGCTTGCTCGCTGCCAGAGCTGAGCCAGCCCCCCTGAACGCTCATCAGCATTCCTGCTGCAGGGCTGCTGGGCTCTGATAAGAACCTCCTCTGTTATCACTTCCTAAGTCAACAACTCCTGCCAAAATAAGAGGAAAAGCTGCCTGCAAGAAGAAATGTTGCTGTGAGTTCTGCTGGTCCAAAGCACCAATTCCTGGTGTGGGGAGCAGCTGTTTAATGAACACATCCCAGGGAGCTGTACCCAGGACAGGGGTGCAGCCCCAAATCCAGGGGCTCCCACCCCTTCCTCTGCAGCACCTCAGCTGTGTGAGCCACAGAAGGGATCAGCAACATCAGCAAAGACAAAGGGAGGAGATGGAAAAGGGACAGGATCCTTTCACTGAATCCTGAGTCAAGTGTGTCATTTAAAAATGGGCTTTGCAGCACCTTTATTGGGCTGTCACACCCTCAGAGCTGGTTTGGTTTAGAGGAGACCTTAAAGTTCTTCCAGTGCCACCCCTGCCATGGCAGGGACACCTCCCACTGTCCCAGGCTGCTCCAGCCCCAGTGTCCAGCCTGGCCTTGGGCACTGCCAGGGATCCAGGGGCAGCCCCAGCTGCTCTGGGCACCCTGTGCCAGGGCCTGCCCACCCTGCCAGGGAACAATTCCCAATTCCCAATATCCCACCCAGCCATGCCCTCTTGGCACTGGGAGCCATTCCCTGTGTCCTGTCCCTCCATCCCTTGTCCCCAGTCCCTCTCCAGCTCTCCTGGAGCCCCTTCAGGCCCTGCAAGGGGCTCTGAGCTCTGCCTGGAGCCTTCTCCTCTCCAGGTGAGCACCCCCAGCTCTCCCAGCCTGGCTCCAGCCCTTGCAGCATCCCTGGTGCCTCCTCTGGGCTCTCCCCAGCAGCTCCAGGTCCCTCCTGTGCTGGCCCAGGGCTGGGGCAGCTCTGCAGGTGGGGTCTCCAATCCCCTCCCCTGATCCCAGCACAGGTGCCCAAGGACATCCTGTCCCTGCCCAACTCAAACATGTCACCAGTGACTCTGCTCCAGGATGAAGGGGATGGGAACAAGAACTCTTCACTTTTCCTTCAAGTCATGCTCTCAGATCCTGCTCTGGTGCCTATTTTGGGATCCTGGGCATTGGGTGAACATTCAGCACAAAGGTCTCACCTCCAGTTTTTTTTCTTGGAAGACATCATGGAGAAGTAGAGTATTTGCACTGTGTATCAATCACACAGTGAAACACAAGTAATAGCACAGCTGGAGGGGGAAATTCCAAATAATTGTTTCCAAACTGTAAAACTTTCATCCCCAACCCTGGGATTCCAAGGGCTACCCAATCCAACATCAAAGCCAGTCCTACTCTGAGCACTGATGGACTACAGGAACTCCAAAATCTAAATTATTTGAGCCTGTGACAGTGTTTTTCTTGACATTTATTTTAATAAAACATTGGCAAATTGCTAGGAAAAGCACTCTGGAGAAGTTTCAATCAACATGTTTGTTTAATTAGGTGACTGGAAAGTTGTCTCTACAGTTTCTTTGCTGAAAGGCTCTATCAGCCAAAGCAGGAGAGCCATGATTTGATAAGCATGGAAATGGCACAAGGGAAAAATAACTGGGGAGAAAAACAAATCCAGATTTTCTCTAGCTGCCAGTTATCCTCATAAAGATGTAAACAAACACAAGCAAATGAAGCTTTTCTCCTACTAATTGACTATTTTGAAGATGCATTTTCCCCTCCCCTTGCCAAAATATGGCATTTCCACACCGGTTGTGCCACACCATGTCTCAACCTGGCATGATGCAAGTGTGGTTTTTGATGAGAAGTTCTGCATTCCTGTTTGCATTCTCAACTTCTCAAAAGCAGCTCACCCCAGCTCTGCCATGAGGGGAACCTTCTCTTGCACAGCATTACCACACAGCCCCCATTTCTTTCATCACCTCTGCCTTTGGCTGCTCACTTAACTCACAGGTTGTTCTTCTCTTCTCTCTTCTCTTCTCTTCTCTTCTCTTCTCTTCTCTTCTCTTCTCTTCTCTTCTCTTCTCTTCTCTTCTCTCTTCTCTTCTCTCTTCTCTTCTCTCTTCTCTTCTCTCTTCTCTTCTCTCTTCTCTTCTCTCTTCTCTTCTCTCTTCTCTTCTCTCTCCTTTTTCTGCTCTTCCTGGTGGATTTGAGCTTCCTTTCCTGCTATTTTTACACAACCCTCAGCGTGCTCAGAGCAGGAACACAGAGCTGCAATCAGCTGCCCAGCAGCTGGGGGATGTGGTCAGCTGGAAGCACAGAGGGATGGGAGCACTGGGACTCAGCCACTCCCAGGCTGGATGGGGCAAGGCTGATCCTTCATAGAAAGTTGGAAATGGTGCACATGGAGAAGAAGGAATGCTGATCCTCAGGGAGGCATTTTCTGGTTTTTAGTGCCATGTGTCACAGAACCTTTAAAGCTGAAAAAGACCTTTGAGGCCACTGATTTGGCACCACTGTGTTCACCAAGCTGCTCCATGTCCCCAAGTGCCACATTCACAGTGCTGTTAAATCTCTTCAGGGATGGGAACACCAACATTGCCCTGAGCAGCTGTGCCAGGGCTGGACAACCATTTCCACGAGGAAATATTCCCCAAAATCCCCCCTGCCCCTGCCCTGGCCCAGCCTGAGGCCGCTCCCTCTGCTCCTGTCCCTGTTCCCTGGAGCACAGCCCGACCCCCCCGGCTGTCCCCTCCTGTCAGGAGCTGTGCAGAGCCACAAGGGCCCCCTGAGCCTCCTTTGCTCCAGCTGAACAACCCCAGCTCTCTCCATCTTGTCCATCATCCCCTCCCCTGAAGGAAATGCCATCATTCCAGCTGCATATGAAGGTGTGCACACAGCCACACTCAAATACCTGACAGGGAGAGCCACAGGGAACACCCCACATTCCCACAGCACCCATGGAACTGCCCTGCATCAGAGCATTTTGCAAAGATCTCATTCCCCTTTCTGTTCTCTCTGCTTTTATGAGTGAAGAATAAAATTAATTAGAAGAGCCCAAAGCATCCAAAAAGTTTTGTCAACATCTGTCACTGCACTGACTCATGCACTAATGGCAGGTCGGCATTTGGGTTCCTTCATCTTCCCACTCGGAAGTGGCATTAATCTGCCTTTAAAGCAGTTTGATTAAGCTGATTATCTTTGCAGATTTGTTAAAGATCACTTCTTGCACTCTTCAGAAATTAAATGTAGAAGCAACAGTTCAAAGTTAAAGCAAAAAAAAAACCATCTTGAAAGGAAAGCAGAACTTGGAATGGCAGAGGAAGGAGAGAAACACTTCTGGGGGTCTGATAGCAACAGATATTACAGAAAAATTTGATTTTGCACTAAGAAAGATCCATTTTTTCCATGGAATAAAAATGAATATTTATCTGGGATAACAGCATTAATTATTCCCAGAAAAGAGGCTTTTTAGGAAAGTGCTCACAAATAAAAGATGCTACATGAGTATTTTCCTTCACTGATCTCAAATCAACCCAGGTCAAAGGACCACAGCAAGCTTGAAACCAAAATCCACAAAAAAATGGCACTTTTTCTTTCAAAATTTCAGGCTCTCTTTTCTTTTAATTCCTTTTTAATTTGGATAAAACCCTGGGATCCAAAAGCTGCAATTATTCACACATAAGTCAGGATACAATTTACCCATCACAGATCTTCTGTACCATATCTATAATTTTCCTTTTATTTCAATTACTCCATACTCCTCCATTTTATGTTCATGACAGAGGAGGAACAGCTACCAAGGACCAACAGCCACACAGATCAGTCTGAATTGTGGAGAAACCTGGAAGGAAGGGAACTGAATGTGGATTTCTGGAAGCTGACAGGACAGACCCGGAGGATTTGTGGAGGTTCTAGGCTGGAAAGGTGACCAGGTGTGCTGGGAAGGGGATTTATGCCAATAGGTAACCAAAGGGCCATGAAATGCAGGGAAATATCAGACTGGAGTTATGAAACAAGCAGCAAGGTTAGAGCAGGCAGCAGAAGTTTCCATTTGAAAAGGCATAATGGAGAAAGAAGGAATCATTTGCTCCTCACAGTTCCCATTTTTCCATGAAGGCCCTCACAGCCCATTTGCCATGAGTCACCCTCCCTCCCCTCTTTTGCCTGTCTAGAAGGAAGGCAGCACAAGGAGAAGTGGCTGCTAATCAAAGTCTCCAAGGTTTTACTCATCCTCCCCAAACACTTCTTCATCCCCTTCCCTCCTGCAGGCACATCCTGCTGGAAGGGCATCAGGAGCATCCCACACTGCCCAGGACAGCTCCTCACCTGCTGGCATTTCCCAACAGCAACACCACAGACACCGACAAGGAATAAAAAACAGAGAGAAAGGTTTGAAAATAGGAAGAATCTGTGATTTGGAAGTTCCTCTGGAGTTTCAAGATACACTCCCATGAGACTTTTCTCCCAACCTGAACTTCCTCAGGACAGCACACACAGTCACAGCTCTCAGCTCCTCAGCTGACCTCATTTTCACCACACTTTTTCTGGCATAAAACTTTGAAAATCTATTTAACAAAACACCACTGGATGCTTTTGTTGTAAGACAATTTTTTGAAATAGCAAATACCTGTTATTAATAATCTATTCATGCTCTGAGAAATAAATGCCTAAGTTATTACAAGGTGCTCCTAATGGGGACCTTGGTCCCCACAAAGGCCCAGCAATCATGGAATGGTTTGGGTGGGAAGGGACCTCAGAGCCCACCCAGTGCCACCCCTGCCATGGCAGGGACACCTCCCACTGTCCCAGGCTGCTCCCAGCCCCAGTGTCCAGCCTGGCCTTGGGCACTGCCAGGGATCCAGGGGCAGCCACAGCTGCTCTGGGCACCCTGTGCCAGGGCCTGCCCACCCTGCCAGGGAACAATTCCCAATTCCCAATATCCCATCCAGCCCTGCCCTCTGGCACTGGGAGCCATTCCCTGTGTCCTGTCCCTCCACACTCTGACAAAGCCCCTCTCCAGCTCTGCTGTGCTGCACAGCCTGGGACAGGCAGCACACAAAAATCTCTTTGCTGTTAGCAACACCTAGAACAAGACATCCCTTCTTGTGCTTGCACACCTTGCACAACGTAATTGTGGGTAAAGCTTTAATCCATTAATTCTTCAGTGGCATTGAAAAGACCTGTGCTGTGAAGGAGGCCCTGGGAGATGCACACATCCACCCTCACCCTCCATCGAGGAACAGCAGCCATTGGGAGGCTCTGTGTTCCAGGCTCACACTGGATCACCTTACACCACTGCAAGTTAATATTTCAAACTAACCCAGCACTTGGTAACATTGTGGCACACTCCAAAAATGCCTTTTTTGATGTGGTATTAAGGCGGTTTTGCTTTAAAACAGACTATGCAGCTATTCCCTGAGCATGGTGAGCCAGCAGAAAGGTACAGCTCCCATACTCCCCCCAAACAAAACACCCCCTTCCTCATTTCACACAACTCTGGCATTTCAGACCCATCAAGGCATATTCCAGCTCCTCAACACAACACAGAACTAACCCAGAGAGCAGATCTTGGAACCACCACCCTGCAGTGCTGGAGATGTTGTTTGCTTCCAGAGCAGCACAGCCTGAAAAACTGCAAAACATTTCAGATTTCTAGAATTGGAGGCAGCTTAAGAATCCCTTCACCTCCTGCAGAAATGACATTTCTTCACAGAACTAATCAATTAGCTCGTTCACCTCTTAGCCTGCTCACTTTGTGAAATATTCAAGCAGTTTCAGTTTGAATGGCAGAGTTTGCAGTTCAGACACCAAGCACCCTCCCAAAGCCCTGATCCACTTCAGAGCTGTCAAGCACACGACTGCATTCTGCACTGAAGGGAACTGAAGGGGCTGTTAGGAGTAATTGATGTATTTCTGCCACAATCTGGGAACCTGAGGATGAAGAGCCCTTCCCTTCAATCACCATGGCAGGGGACAAGTATGTTTGATCACAGCATTATTTACAGTATAAAACAGTAATTAATTCAAACCAAGAAAAGCCTTGAGTTCAGGTATTCCCTTATTAGCCCATGCAAAGCAACCCTGAACAGAATAAAATAACCACATTGAAAGAGCTGACCCAAGTTGAGAGACAGCTTTATTCAGCTACAAGCAACCCCTTTTGATGAAGTGACCCCTAAATTGCACATTTCAGGAACTAATCAAGGATCAGAGTAGCTTTTCTAGGCTCACAAAAAGCTGTTTCCTAGAGAGCAGTCCATCACCCACGAGGCTGCCAAGCCACCAAGAGCACTCACCATTCACCAGAGGCTCCGTGTGTGCAAATGCTGCAGCAGGCAAGTGTGGAGGAGATAAAGCCAAGTGTGCTTGTCCATGATAAGGGGACAGCAAGGGCTGTGTCAGGAAAGCCCAGCAGCTCCAGGGACTGCACAGAGCTTTCTGCTGGGTCCTGTTTACCCAGCAGGTTCCAGGCACACCCAGGATTTACCAGAACAGGGTCCTGCCCTCCCTGCACTTGGGCAGCAGCTCCTCCAGGCATTTCCATCATCCCCTGCCAGTTCCAGCTTCTCCAAACTTTCTGCAGTTCCCAGTCAAGGTACCTACAAAGGGAGAAGATTCCCAGTGGCACTGCCTCAGCCAGGCACAGCAGGGAAGAGCTCAGGCTCCCTACAGGAATTCAGACACACTCAGGACTCGGATGCCTTCTCCTGTTAATTCCTGCACTGAGATCACAAGGGACAAACTGGTTTGGATAATGAACAGCCCTCTGCCTCCAGCAAACCTGCTGCTTCCTGGCCTTTCCCTGCTCAGCTGATCCACAGAACCATGGAGTGCTTTGGGTTGGAAGGGCCCTTAAAGCCCATCCAGTGCCACCCTGTGCCATGGGCAGGGACACCTTCCACTGTCCCAGGGTGCTCCAAGCCTGGCCTTAGAACTCATCAGTTCACTAAAGCAAAAATAAAAAGGAGGAAAAGCAAATACTTTCCCTCCTGTAGTTAAATCCCCTCATCAGTATCTTCCAAGTATTAAGACAGTTGTTTATTCCTATCTTTTTCCACTTGTAGAAAGTCACAGTTAATTTCAGAAGCAGGAAATGTAACAGTAAAATATTACTTTCCATTCACAGGCTGCACTTAAATAAGAGCTGGAGACAGACCTCAACTCAAACAAACAGCAGGCAAAGAAAAAGAATCTCCAAAGGGTGCTGTGCATGAAGGCACATGGGAAAGGGACACGGAGCTGTGTGAGGATCCAGTGAATCTGCATCTCACCAAGAGCCTCGGCAGAGCAGCCAGCAGGGACTGAGGCAGCAGAGCCCTTTGATGTGGGAGGCAGGAGCCCATGGAGGAGTCTTGCAGCTCCTGAGATGCCTCAAGGAATGTTTTAATGGGCTTCAATTCCCGTGGCTGGTTAGGAAGATCAATTACACACATTAGCAGTATCTGCTGTGAAGTACTGAGGTCTTTAATAGAGCAGTTAATTTTGTCACACTGCACTATGCATTCCTCCAGAGACACAACAGGGCTGCCTCAGAACCAGTTGACTTTAACACATATTTTTGTACTTTTATGGATCTTTAGGCCCAATAGCCTTCCATCAACTAAATCAAGTTAGATGCTCTGCAATGTTCAAATCTTGAATGTGTCAAAGGCAAGAACAATTACAATTTCTAAACTCATGTCTCCAGGCTGCCCAGGGAGGCTGAGTTCAGGACAAGACCCCAAAATATTTTCTCCACAACAACCTCCATAGTATTGAAACTACACAGCCTTGTTCCCTTACTGAAGCTGCACAGCCCTTCAGTGCCAGGAAGGAATTTACTTGGATTAACAGAATATGCTTATTCTAAAAACTAAACAGCACAAAGTCAAAGTTAAATATATTTAGGCATTGCAGAGACACCAAAGAAGGGTTTGTGGTTGCTTGAGGCATGGATGTGTATCAAAACACAGAGTTTCAGCTGGAATTGAAATGGAGTTCTGCAGCTCTGACAGTGAAACAAGGTTTGACAGAGCTCCTGTTAACAGCCACAGCCTCACCCTTCCCTTATTTAAAGTTAAAATCCATTGAAGTCCAAGATCCTATAGAAGGGTACCAGCAGATGTGGAAAAGGGAATTAATTCTATAGGGTACCTGTATCTCCTTTGGTCAATCCTGCCACCCAAACAATGATTCCAACAGGAATGAGCTTCTCTGGGGATCAGGAAGATTTCCCTTCCTACCTGCTCACTTAAATCAGACCACACCAAGTTCTCTGTAGCAGATCAGTTTTTATCTAAAAGAGATATTCCTCCAGTATCCTATTTTACACTAAAAGACCTTTTCAAAAGCACAACAGATCAGTATATACAGACACTTCTTTAAAACCTCTCTCAATTTTCCCTACAGAAACTCATTCCTTTTGGTAGATACAACAAACCCTGAGAAGGAAGAATAATAGTACAAAGAATGTAAGTAGTCATTTAAATGTTTTATCCTTTAGAGAACATTCACTCCTTCCCTGTGTGACTCAAAACAAACCTAATTTACTAAGAAAGACTTGGTTGCAATTAAGAGATAAATCATCATTTTAAAGAAACAAAGGTTTGGGCTCTTCATCACATTACCCAAACACAACACATCCACATCTCTCCCACAGGCATTGCAGAAGTCAGAGCAGTTCACAGCTCACTCTGTTATTGATGCACCAGGGAAGGTAATTTTCATTTAATTCCAGATTCTAAAAAATATGTATGCCATATATGCAAGACTGCAGCTATCCACTTCAATTTTTGCATTTAAATCATTACCAGCCAGCATGACTTATCCTTTCTTTAAAGAATGTACAGATTTATAACCATCCTTACAGTAAGTTTACCATGTCCCCTTTAAATTGCATGTTAGAAAAACACACAAGAGCATGTGTGCATTAATGTCTGCATTAAAAACACACAAGAGCACGTGTGCATTAAAAACACACAAGAGCATGTGTGCATTAATGTCTGCATTAAAAACACACAAGAGCATGTGTGCATTAATGTCTGCATTAAAAACACACAAGAGCATGTGTGCATTAATGTCTGCATTAATCCACAAGCTTTCCTAAAGAAGTGAAAACAGCACAAGTCACATTTGTAACACTGCAGTTCTTACCTGTGACTTGCAGATCTCAAGTTTCAATTAAATACACACAAGTGGCACTCCACAGTAAAATTAAGATCAGCTAAATCAAACTATTTTTGGTCTCTATCATTCCATTTGAAGCACCCTCTGATAACCACCTGAGTATCAAAACCAAGTCTGTACTTACTAAACATGAACTCTGAGAAATCTGCATTAAACCCATGAGAATAAAATATTCAAGGTGCATTTGCTTGGAGTGAAAAAGTAAATCTGGCAAATTTTGGTTTTAAAAAGTAGTTATAGCATAAATAAGGAGCAATAAACGTTGGGGTTTGGGTCCTGCCTCACTGGCTTTCCTCTGATGAAATTAAAGCAAAAGCCCCTCCTGACCTGAGCTGACACCTGGGTCGTGCTGCACACACAGGATGGAGCTGCTGAAAATGAACAAACACAATTCTGAGCCTCTGTTTGCTCAGGTACTCAAGGACCTCCTTAAACATCTTATGAGGTGCAATGTCTGGTCAAAATCCAAACCAAGAGAGGGCAGGAATTCCTCCCCTTCCCGTAACTCTCCAGGCTGCCTGCAGTACATTTGCCATCAGAGCCAGGGGGATGAACTTCCCAGAAAGCTTTCCTTCAGAGACACCAACTCCTCACCAGATTTATGTCACAGAAACAAGGTTGAATATCCAATTACAGAACAACAGAAGTTACTTCTGCCCCTTTGAGTGCAAATGGGAATGTACAAAGAACCAAGATCAATATGCAAAAAAAACCCAGAACAATTGGAAGGAGTGGAGAGCAGCACACCAGGAGTGCAAGCCCCCCCTGGCACAGTCCCATTACATCCAGTTGTTCCTTGGACTCATCCAGATGAGGCTTGAGGATCACCAGGCACATCCTTTCCTGACAATCAATTCCAATATCAAAGCTGGAATCTGAGACCAAATTCAGAGAAATACTCAAAGGCAAAGGAAACCTTCATGCTCTGAGCAAAAACAACAAGGGCAAGAACAATGCTCAGAATACTTAAGTGTGCCTTGCTTTTACTGTAAGCCTTTATTTCAGAAGGTTATGCAGCTGATGTAACACAAATCTACATGTGAAGACAAATCTAGAAGCAAATGCTCAGAGCTGAGATGAAAAAGCATCTGTAATTTAGATAAATAACAGCTCGCTGCAGGAACAGCCTCAGCATTCAGGTCTTGTATTTCAGAGCCTGCACAATTTTGCTCATTTAGATTCAAATGCCAAAAAATAGCCCAACTCCTCTCCTGGATGGAAGATTACATCTTTATGCAGGAAAGCTTAGGTGGAAGCTCAGATGAGTCTGTCCAGGAAGAACAAGGATCCATGGTCTGTATGTTTATTAAAGTACCACCTGTGTGTCATTGCTTGGAGATGTGACATCTCTGCATCAGCTCCAGCTGACAGAAGTGCTCCACAGGAATTCCCTCATGGGAGAGGCCTCCAAAATCAAAATGCCACCATGAACCAGCACCTACAGCCAAACTTCCATGTTCAGCCTGAACAACTTGAGGCTTGAACTAAAGATTTCTCTTCTCCAGTTCCTACTGAGCTGGGTGCTGAAAATCAGATCCTGCAAGAACAGGTAGGACAGAGTGGCCTGGTCTGGTATTTTATTATTTCACATATTTCAGAAGTCAGAGCACTGGTGTGGAAGTGCTGCTGTAAGGGAAGGGACCCTTGACAGGCTGACAGGCTCAGTGCTGCATTTCTGGCCTAAGCTGTTACATGGAATTGCACAGTGAGTAAATAAATAAGGGAGGCAAAGCTGAGAGCCCAAGCCCTGCATTAATGACCCAGCAGGTATTTTCACTGCTCACACACAACATGGAAATCAGCTTGCAATTGCAGCCTAAAGCAGCCCTACATAAAAACCATGCAGTGAAGGGTTGCACATTAGGAAATGCAAGCACTGTGATCACCTGTGAAGCTTCTGCTCAGCCTCCCTTGGAAAATGTATGATCCTTAATTCCCTTCCCTAATTCTCCATCCTCTTCTTCCCATAAACCCTCACCCAGTGATCTAGAGGGGACAAAACTCCCTGAACCCAGAACTTTTCACAGAGTCCTCTTCCTAAACCCTGCAGTCAGTGTGGAGCCCTGGAGCAGGTCAGTCCTTGCACTGCTCCTTTATGGCACCTCTCCTGCTAAGGACCCACAGCACCCACCAGAGCTCCCACACTGCTCTGTGTGTTCATGGACTTTAAAAAGGCTGGAAAACAAAGGAGTTCAAGCCATCAGAAGGATCTTCTGTGCCCCAGAGTTCAGGTTTTTGAATACTCACAGGTTTTATAGTATTTCTGCTCCATGTTTGGGAAATACAACTCCACTACCAGGGGTCTGAGCAGCAGAGCTGGGCACTCAGGCCTGGAGCTGTGTACTCAGCACCCAAACCATCACTCTGCACCCACCTGGGAAGGTTCCCAGCAACTTCCTAGCCAGGACCACAGCCCACAGCCAGGCAGGGACACACCTGCCTCCCCAGGATGGCACCAGCCTGACTCACCAGACCATCACCTACAACTTCTTCCCAGATAAAGCCACCTCACCCAGTGCTTCTACAAATACCAGGTAATTTAAAATCTTATTGGGCCACCTGGAAATTCTGCATTTTTTCAGGTGTCCCATCCTACTGCAGCCTCTGTTTAGGATTACCTCAGTTATTACCTGTGGGGATGAACTACTGATGTCAGCACACTCACAGCAACACTCAAAAGATCAGACAGATTGTTAGACACCTGAATATCCAATCATCATTCCTCCCACAAACAGCCTAATTTTTATTTATATTAGTTTACTGGCTCAATTGCACAGCCCAGACAAACCCCTGGCAAGCCTTCAGAACAGACCAGCACTCCCAGTTGGCTCCATCAGCAGCCACAGCCATTGGCAGCAGGAAGCCCAGCTCTGGGCACCAGTTATTGCTGCAGCAACTTTAGAGCAGGCTCTTTTCTTGAAACCATTGACAAAAAAGCCACTAAATTAGCTCACAAGTCAGTCTGTGTAACACAGCACAGGCCACCTGCCTCACTGAGGCCCCAGTGCCACACTCTGCCTGCCACAGCTTTAACTCTTACTTAACTTATCAAAAGGATGTCACAAGTCTTATGCAAGTTCACCTCCAACGTACTCGTTATCCTCTCAGGAGCCACTGAATGAAATGGGTGTTAATGAATAACACAGCAGGAATTATTTCATTATCCCCATGGTGAGAGAGAGCCATCTAATTCTTGGATGTGATGTCAGACTTGAGAAACAGCCAGTGGTACTTACTCAGGCTTCCAGTGCTCACTCAACTGCTACAGCAGGGCTGTTCCCAGAGCTGCAGAGCTGCTCCAGGAGAGAGCAGGAATCCAAGCAGCAGCAGAGAGGAGCTGAGGCTGTCCAGGAGAGAGCAGGAATTCAAGCAGCAGCAGAGAGGAGCTGAGGCTGTCCCAGAGAGATCAGGAATTCAAGCAGCAGCAGAGAGGAGCTGAGGCTGTCCAGGAGAGATCAGGAATTCAAGCAGCAGCAGTGAGGAGCTGAGGCTGTCACTGCTCCCACAGAAGGGAGAGGTTTCCAGCAGCTCACCTTTAATGCACAGGTATGGCAATCAGGGCAGTGCCAGCTGCCCTGAGCATGTCAGCTCTTCACACTTCCTCTTTGACAGTGTCAACCCCACTGCAAGTCACCATTTGTCTCTGCTACTAAGTCAACCTGTCTATTAAACTCCATCAAACCCCAGGACCTACTGAAAGGGAAGTCTGAATTAAGGTATAGATCCTTCATCAGTCACTGGCAATCCCATCTTTTGGCATTCCAGGTTGCCTCAGTCTCACTTTTAGTTCAAATAACACTTTTCACTATAGAACTTGATGCATTGTGGCTACAAGTAAATGTTCACTGCTCTGTGGAAAACACAAATCTCCTGCTAGTGCAGCTAGGGAGGAGAACAACTCCAACAAAGAGCAAAGTGTCCTTCAGGTCTCCATTTGTCTGCAATAACAAACCAGCCCTAGTCTGCCTGAAGAGTTTGCATGTTTAAAAGACCAGGCAGCTTCAGAAGGTGTTCAGAGCTGGTGTTTCATTGATTTCCTCACTGCTGTCAGGGCAGCTGTGCCTGGCAGTGCCCTGTGGATAGTTTGGCTCTCAGAACACACATTCCTTCCTTTCCAGAACACCCCCATCCTTCCTTCACACTAGGAGGAGCAGTCAGGAGTAAGGAAGCAGCAGACATTTGAACAGCTCACACCAATTCATTACAGAGCCTACAAGTATTATTTACCAGGTGTTCCCCTCTAACAACCTGCCCAATGAGGAATAAACGACTACACAAGCTAGGTAAAAAAATAAGCAAGAAGAAAAACTGGAAAACCTGGGAGACCAAAGCTAGAAGATAAATTTCTCATGCAGATGGAAAACCAGAACTATCTCCCTGACATCTCACAGCCAGTGAAAGGTCCAACAGAAGCAGATTTCTCTGCATGGACTGCAGAAATTCTCATTCAAGGGAAAGATTTTCCTACACCCTGCTGCTCACACTCATTCCTGGACAGCCCCAGAGTACAGAGTGTGTGTAACACTCAGAAGCAAAGGACAATCCTGCCACACCCCTTATCAAATGGAAAGAAACACTATCTTCAAGCCTAGCACGTGCTGTCCTGTCATTCTCACATGAGTGTGCACAGGGAGGATGTATTCATAGTCCAGGCCTGGCATCACAATCACTGGCAGGAGTGCAATGCTGCAGTATATTTAGAAGGCTCTGTTAATACTATAGTTCAATTCCATGGTACTGTGAATATATCCCAGCCTGCAAACCCTCTGTTGTTCCACAAACATTCAACTTCAATTCTTCAATAACTGCTCAAAACACCAACACTTAAGATACAATTCTCATGGCAGTATCTGTAAAACCCATAGAAAATTCAGCAAGAAACTATGAAAAGCTGACTTTGGAGCAACTTTCTGTCATGTGAGAAACTTCTGAGCTGGTGTGGAGCAGCGTGGCCCTGTGAGAGCATCTGTGTGCAGGAATGGCCTCTGGGCCAGCCTGAGGTGCTCACCCAGCAGCAGTGCCCACTCAGCCCTCAGCAGAGCACCCAACAATCAGTGCACAGCAGCACAGAAGGAGGCAGGAGCCACGTTTCTGAGCTGTGCTGCCACCTCAGAGGGCAATGGGATTGAAGTGCTGCCCTCCCTGCTGAGGCTGGAGCTCTCATTCTGCCTGGTACACTGATACTGCTGGAGTTAACCACGTGCCCGCATTCCCCACTGAGTCACAGCTGTCCTTACACAACACATCCACATTCCCCAGGGCTGCTCAGGCCCTTCAGAGGCTGCAGCTGTGCTCCTCCTCCAGCTGGGCTGCTTATCCAGCCTCTCCTGCCACGCACAGCCAGGAGAGACTGGTGTCCCCTGGAAGCACCCTCAGTGCATGTCCACAGCAGCTGCACACACAAACTGCCCCTGGGACCTTGAGGCAGATTCTCCTCACCAACAGGCACATTTTGTGTCAGCTATTGCCTCTTTTCAGCAGTCCCACATTCTATCCCTCAGTGAGCAGCTCTTACCTATTTTCACCACACACTTAATTCAGCTGCATGGTCTGGTGGGAGAACAGGGCAGCAATATCCAAGTGCCTTTAACTCCACAGCTTCCAGCTTAAAAACACTCAAGACTCACTAGAAGAGATAAACAATGCCATGCAGACTGTCTGGGGAAGCATCAGTCATTTAAAAATATAACTGCACACACTGCAAGGGGTTCAAATGTGAGCAAGAGCTCAGACATTAAAACCCACCACAGCTCTCCCTCACATCCCAAGCTTGTTCCTAGCATTAAGCAGCTGCCTAAGTGAAAGTCAGTTATAAAGTCATTTTATCACAACCACTATTTTCTCAAAGCTTAAAAATTAAATCAAGTACTCTGCTACTGGAATTTTCATGACCAGGAAGTTGCAATAATGCTTATTGCATTATGGTTACTGGTTTGTTATTCCAATATGATAACTGCATCAGTTCAATGCTTTGAGTTAATTATTATTGTTTAAGTGAAGTAAATGCAAACAGAAACCTAAACAGCACGGAATAAATAGCAGGAAACCAAGCTCAACTAAGTAAAGAAAAACCAAATACTTCATGATCACCTGCAAGTATTAGGCAAATTCTCACACAGCTCTCATACATATGAAAAATTAAAAGCCTTGCAATCACAGCTTCAGAAAATGGCCACAGGAAAACTACACAGTGAGGTAAAGACTCAGGCTTTTGTCCTGTATCTAGACACTTGGAATAAACACTGAATAAAGGTTTATTATAATATTTTTTAAACCACTAGATCATAAATAGCAATATTTCCAGAATATTCTGACAGATTATCCCAGCAATAAAGCATAAATAAGCATAAATGATTCTCTGGAGAGACCACCACACCTCCAGAGACCCTCTGGAGCTTCTTCAGCACTGATGAACAAGTACCTGCAGTGACAGTGTGCTCCCACTGGAGTGAGGGGCAGGAGCTGCAGCAGCCAGGGGGGATGAGGGCAGCAGTGAGCCCTGGCACAGACTGGCTGTGCTCAAGGGGCACCACTTGCCATGGGAGTCTCCTGAGGCTGACCCGGAGCTGCTCAAACAAGGGGCTCATGTGAAGCTGCTGCTCGGAGATGCTCAGGAAAGCTGTGAACTGCCCAGAGGAGTGACTGCCACACAGCAATGTGCTCACTGCAGAGCAGTGCTCCAGCACCACTGAATGGACAATGCAAAGAGCCATTCAAGTGTCAGTCCTCCAGAGCAGGCAGGACAAAGTGCTTTTTGTTTGTGTCTTTGAGATCCTGACAAATCAAATCGAGATTAAGTGTGCTGGCAGAGTGGCCTCACCTCGCAGGCAGATCTGTAATCCCAGGGCAGGGGAGAGGGCTCTGCAGCAGCCCCCAGGCAGCACAGGCAGCCCTGCTCTGCCCTCCCGGGACACTCTGGGGGCAATCACACCTCGGAGCGGATGGGAGCTCACAGCAATCACTGCTCACAGCCAGCACAGGCAGGCAGCCCTGCTCTGCCCTCCCGGGACACTCTGCGGGCAATCACACCTCGGAGCGGATGGGAGCTCACAGCAATCACTGCTCAGAGCTCACAGCCAGCACAGGCAGCCCTGCTCTGCCCTCCTGGGACACTCTGGGGGCAATCACACCTCGGAGCGGATGGGAGCTCACAGCAATCACTGCTCACAGCCCAGCTCCAGTGGAACTCAGAGATAAGAACTGCAAGTCCTGATTCCACAGGGGAAGAGGAGCCTGTGCCTGAGCACAGTAAGCACCGAAGGCTTTACTATCTCTAGCAAATAGATACATTTGTGTTTTGTATAATTTCCATTTAACCTTGCTAATTTCCTCAGCGTTATTTTTTGCAGCTCAGGGACAAACACCGTTACTAAGTAACTCTCCAGGATGAAGTTTCAGTGCATTAGTTCTCACTGCTCAATTAAACACATAAGCATCTTAAATCCACAAATCCAACAGCCCACCACTCCAAAAACCACAAGGAGTAAGCACAATCTGTGCAAAAACACATGAACGTTTATCAAACAACATATCAAATAAAACCCAGCAATTCGACTACGCCAGTTAACAATTAATACAATCTCTGAGGAAAAGGAATGCATCTGCTTCCTACATAAATCTCAAGTACATCTGAAGCAATATCTCAGATACACAACAATTTCAGGGGTGCATTTTTGAAGGATAATTTGAAATCCTTCACAGCTCTGTGCCAAGGGAAGGCCGTGCCAAGCCAGCACCATCAGCAAAGGTACCCTTTTACCACAGAAACACAGCAAAGAACTGCAAAAATACTTGTGAAATGCTTCACTTGCAGCAAGCCTGGTTAAGGGTTAAAACCCCTTCAGAGTATCAGTGTAGCCATGCTGAGCACAGCACTAAGAGTGCTGGGCAAACTCTGAACAGGCCACAGGCTGGCACAACACAGATGGAGCTGCACATTCCCACCTCGAATGGCCCTGCACAGAGCTCTGGCACTTGTGGCAAGGAGTTAAAGCCCTGGAAAGAAGAGAAAGAACAACACTGGAATTGTGATGAACTCAACACCCCTCCAGCAGCTCAGTTAGAGCAGCAGTTCTGTGAAAGGTTTGCACGAAACTACCTCAAAGTATTAAAAAAGGATATCATTCAAGCCTACTGTGTAACACCAAACTAATCTGCTACTTCTCCACTTGAAAATTCAGTGAGGCTTCAAAGCAGGGCACACCTATCTAGACAAACTAAAAGATTCATTCCTTGCTTCAGAGTTGAAGCCTTCAGACCCTTCCATCCAGCCTACTTCATTTTTAAGATATTCCAGCATATACCCAGCCTATTTTGTGGAGATGAGACATTAGTAAGGACTTTTCCCCATTCCTCCCCAAAAAGCCCACCTGTAGAATTGCCATCAGATACAATGTAAAATATATCACTTCAAGATAAGTGATAGACACTAATTTGAAATATTTCAAGAAATTTCCAGGATTTCACAAAAACTCACCAGCAGACCAACTCCTAAATCCTGATTTGGCAGTTCCATAAGCAAATGAAGAATGAGAAAGGTGCAGCAAGACAGGCACAGCTGCCTGCTCACCCCAGGTCTCATTTACTTTTCTGGTAAAGAAGAACTCACGGGGTAGGTAGGTTTTGAGTGACACACACCTTGGTATTTAAATAACTGAGATCTAGAGATGTAGGACAGAGGTGAACAAGCAGAAGTTAACTCTTCAAACAAATGCAGGTTTTAACAGGATAAATTCTTATCCTATACCTGGAGTTTAAAGGTTACAAAAAGCTCAGAGTTGGAGGAACAGAACCAGGCAACACACTTTTTATAACATGGCAAAGATGTTCTGAATTCTGTGTAGAGGCTGAGCTGTCACTCACCCAGCATGATCTATGGATTCCCAGCTCCACAGGAAGGCTCACACTTTCTCTTTCACATTCTTATAAGCAATAAACCCCCAGTTTGTTGTTTAATCTCTGAACTCTGGTTAAAATGCTATTAAAAAAAAAAATCAAAGTAACCAAGTCATGATTTTTAGGGGTCACGGCCCTTTGGGAGTGACCTAACAAGCAACAGATTCTTCAGACAAGTTTCAAGCCATCAAATTTGTTTCAACTTGTACAAACTCTGCTAAGTCAAGTCTTTCAACAACACTCACCAAAGGGTGACCCAGGGGAGAACACAATGGCACAACCTGACTAATTGCTACTCAGTCAAGGTGCTGGTTGTGTTTTCTTTTGAAGGCATGATGGATGCATGGGGTTCTCCTACCAAAGTTATCTTTGCACAAACCCTCTCTGAACTGACCCCAGGGTATTCCTTCACCTTCCACATTTTAATTATTTACAAATAGTTAAGCAGATCTTAAGAACAGCAACCCCACACAGGGACCTGAGTTCTTCCTCCTAAGTTTTCCAGAGTCAAACAGGAATTTTGAAGCTCTAGAAAACAGTTTAAAGTTTACTGTTAATCAATCCATGGAAGCTTAAAAGTTGACCTTTCACAAGCAGCAAAACACCAGCTGGCTACACCTGCAAGTGCACCACAAATGTGCTCCACAGTCCCATCTCCAGACTCCTGAAAATCAAACCTGGCAGCAATGAAACCACCAAGACTCATCAGCCTACCTGATCAGACTGGAGAATTCTCTGCACCTGCAGAAGTGGCTAAAGCCTTCCAAACCCAGCCTGGAAATTCAGATCAGCTCAAGGAATTCTTTAATTGTCTTGGCAAGAAGCAGCACAAAAATTGTGGAATTGAAGCACATAGATCAGGTTTTGGCATTAGGCCTTTCTTTAAGCTGTAAGCTAAAGCAGATTCTCCCTAGCCCCTCTCTGCTCACTTCTTGCATCAAAACATTCAGTCCTTTCTTGTCCTTTTCAGATCCGAGTCAGTTCAGACCAATTTCTCTGGACAAGGCATGTTTTAATGGACCACTCCCTGCCTTCATGAAGCCACTTTAACTCAATATACATTACTAGACCTATAGCATATTTACAGAAAAATAATTTCTTAACTACTACACAACTTGATCTGCTGGGATTGACACATGGCAGTAAGGATCAACAATGAGACTAAAAGCTGAACTTTGTTGGAGGAACCAGAAAAAAAATGTGACAGTAGTTAGAAATACTTAGAAATTGAAAGGAGACAAAGTAGATTAAGCCATATTGCAATCCTGAGATCTTGAAATATGTTTAAATACATGAGGCTTAGTCCTACTAGGTCTCTGCTTTGAATAGCAAATAATTTGGGTCTAGGAGAGAGAAGCATGCTGGAAGCAGGAAAGGATCTGCACCCAGCAAGGGCTGCTCAGGTAATCAATCCCTGCCTCTGTGAGAAGTGCTCCAGCCTCAGGCACTGGTACAGTTTAGAAAGTTGGACAATAACTTGAAAGTCTCATGTTTAGAAAAATGAGCTACAGGGCACAGCAGCTTGTAAGTCATTCTTTAGGGAGCTGCCAAGAGCTTCCTCCCCGACCCAGGCAAACCAAGGTGCCTTATGCAAGAGGAAAAGTCTCATACCTGAGTGCTGAATGGGGCACGGCGGGCTGGGACATGATGCAACAGCGCCATCGGTGTTAATGGGGCTGCTCTCCGGGCGGGACCCCCCAGGGAGGGGAGCACAACCGGCCGTGCACTAACAGCTCAGTCAAAATCTCCACAGAGAAAGCAACAAACAGCTCTTATTGTCTTTGCTATACCTGTCTTACACTTGTCAAATGAAGCAAAACTCTGGTCACAACTCCCCAGGGTGACTCCACCAGACCCACCCAGCTCAGGCATCAGCAGAGGCAGTGATGAATCCAACCACCCTCTCCAGCTAAGCAGAGCAGCAAGCAGGTTACCAGACTGCTTCCGACTGCCTGCTGATTGCAACAGTGGGTTTGGCACCGCTGACTCCTCAGCGAATTGCTCCACAACTCACCCTCAGACCCTGGTGCTGCTCAGTTACTGCCAGCCCTTCAAGAGTTCACAGGAAGAAGTGCCTGTGCCATGAGAGCACTGCAGAGGAGGTGGAATGCCCCAGCAATGGAAAGCGAGACAGCTCTCCAGCCTGCCAGTCACCACTGGAGAAGGAAAGGATAATTTGCCTGGAGTAATGAGCTAAGTATAGAGTCACCACGATTCCAGTGGCCCAATTAGCTCTGCAATGCTCCTGATGCTGGTGGAACACCTGGGGAGGCAGCTGGCTCCAGCTGCAGGTGGAACCAGGGACTGAAGCCACAGCCCTGATCTTGTGCTTGACACACCAAATTCCGCAAAAGCGGCACCAAGAGTCAAAACCAGCATTTTCCAACTCACTGGAATCTTTTTGCCATCCTCAGCTCATTGCCATATTGCAGCACTTTAGGGAATCCTAGGCTATTTTAGAAAACCCCTTGCCCAGTGTTTAGCAGTCACCCTCAGCCTGTCATTTAAAAGCCAAAATTCCAGTTTGACAAGTGCAAGGCATTTAGGTTCCAGCTTCTAAAGCCTGCAGAACTGAAGGGGGGAAAGCAACATGACAGTGAGCAGGCACATTGGTACCATTAGACAGCTATACAGGGAGCTGCTGCTTTTTGAAATTCACTGTTAATGAATATTTATTATTCATTTACTTTAACAAGGGTTTCTGTGTGTTACTTACACAGCTCTGCATCCACTGATGCCCCTGTGGTCACAGACTCTAAAAGAAGGACCTACAATCAGCTGTGCCACCAGTTTTCCTGCCAGGAGGTTTTGCCCCAAATTCCCTTGCAATGATTTGAGCACTGCAGGATACTGAACACTCGGGTACAGTGTCAGTACATTGAAGCTGGAATCATTTTTATAATGAATTTGGAATTTTAGAGCAGGTATCTGATCCCCTTCCTTACTGACAAGCCTAACTGACCAGATGGCTTTGCCAGAACACAACCCAGCCCAAAATACCAAACCCTTGGCCATGGATCTCCAAAACTGAAAATTTCCACGGGGCTTCTCTGTGCAGCCCCAATTTACTCATCTGTTACGTCCAGGGATGCTCTGCAGCAGGGAGTACACTAACCAAACACCTCCAAACCATGTGATACTCATGCTTGAGTCTGAAGGGATTAAGAGATTCCAGCCCAAAGTAAAAGAAAACAAGCAAGCTATTGTATTGTGCATTAGAACACAACTGTGCCTTGACCATAATCCACCAGCCAAACCTACAAGGAAAGCTGAGCAGACCTCAAAATATTTACCTTGTTCCATCTTCCTCCTTTTTCCTCAGAGAGTTCAGATTTTCCCAAAGTGCAAAAAGGTGCATTCTTTTGGAAGTTACTCAAAGAAAGGTTCACTGAACATAGACAAAGATGATAATTTAATTATAATGGCTATCCAACCAGAATATAATGCCCTGTTCACAGCAAATTCCTGCTACCAGCAGTGAGAGAAAATTAAGAATCTGAATTCTGAAATGTACTCATGACTAGTATGTTCACCAATCAGCACACAATTAAGCATTCCTGTTCTCTAATTGTAAAGATGAACACTTGTTTGATAAGGATTAGTCATTAATTTGATGGAAAGCTTATCCACTCTTAAAAAACCATGCACAGTGTTTAGATGGAAAGAAAAGTTCTGCAGGCAATGGCAGTAAATTTGCAAGTTTACATTAAGTACACTTCACTTGCTTTCAAGCTTCCATTTATTAAAGGAAAATAATCAAAATAATCTAGAAATGCAATCTGCTTAGACATTTTAGTCAGGTTTCTCGGATCAAAAGTTCAACCATGCCTATGCTACACTAAGTATTTGTTCTCAGAAGTGAATAAAAAGGAAAAAAAGAAAATTCAAATATAACAATAAAAAAATCAAAGCTATCAGGTCAAAACACTTAAAAGAGAGATGTTTCTACTCTGTCAGAGCACAGCAAGCTGGCTGCAGAGAGTTCAGAGAAATGTCTTCACAATAAATTTCAAGCCAAGCTGCTCTGTGATACGGCAGGTGAGTTTTCTTCTCACTGTCTCTAATTTTGGCTCATCTGTTCTTTGTCAGGAGACAGAGAAGTATTTGAGAAGCCTGAACTCAGAGACCCACAGAACAGCAGAAATCAGCTTTGAAAACAGTGATTTTAGTTGGAGAAGACACCAAAGGCTGGATGCAGGTAAAACTCCAGATTCCAGCTGCAGCACACCCAGCACTGGGTCTGGAGAGGTCTCCAAGCAAAGGTCTCCAGCCCAACCAGGATGCATCAACCAGCACAAGCTTCCAGCAGCTCATCTCTGCGTGCCTGAAGTCTCCATGGCAGCAATCACACACCTGCAGATAGCACTGCAACAGCAAAGCTCTCCCAGGTACACACTGAGCTCAATTATGGCTCTGAGAGATGAGGTCAGACAGCCACAGCTTCCTCCTGTCCCCATCCACTGCCAGGGACAACAGGGACAGCCAGGCTGCTGTCCCTCCCAACTATGGCATAGGACATCCCAGGGAAATGCTTTCTACCAACTCCAGGCCTAGAAATACCAAGGGAACTTTCCACCAATTCCTGACCTAATGGCAGCCACTTCCATGAGCAGCCTCGGACTTAAACTCATTCTGAAGGGACGTAGCTGGACTCAAAATTGACTCATTTTGATAGATATATCATGAGAGTGACAGGACAGAGCTAAATGGTGGATCTGCTGCTGGACTGGATCCTTCTGACATCTCCTCTACAACACTGAGGCCTCACTCCAAAAGCACCTGAGGTCACTTTACTCAGGCAGCATCTTGTGCAGGATGTGGAAGGTATTAACACTCCACAGCCACAGTTCCACCAGTACAGTTTAAATAAATTGTTCTTAATCTCTGTGTCCTCACTCCTGTTGTTACAGTCTCTTTAATCCACCCTTCAGTTTCACACAACTCTTCAACTACTACTCCTAGCAACTGAAAAACCAAAAATCAGTATTCTGGTAGTCTAGCCTTGACCCAGACAGTGCTAAACTCTACATGACAGGGAAGATACTCAAGGGAAAATCTGATTTTCCATCTGTTCTCTGAAATCCTGCCACCAGCTGTACAGAAACCCCCAAAAATAAGAATCCTCCGTGCCCAGAACAGTCAAAGCTCAGAGGAGCTGAGGAGTCAGACTCACAGGGCCTGGGAGTCTCATGATGCACAAGAGCCCTGTGTGAGAGGCTCCCAGGTGAGCTGGGGAGATGCCCTGCAGCCAGTCCTGCCTTTGTCTGCTCTCCAAGGACACTCAGGAAGCCAACCAAGTGCATCACAGACTCCATGTCAACCTACCCAGACAGGATTTCTGCCCTCTCCTCCCTCAGGTGCCTGGCAGCAGCTCCCCCCAGGCACTTCCACCAGCAGAAAAAGCAGCATTGGAGAAAACAAATCTCATTTTGTCAGGAGTCTGCCCTTTCCTGGCTGATAGAGAAGTCAAAACCTTCCTTTAAAAGTACAGGGGAAAAGGAACTATTTTTATTTGTCCGTTCAGGTAACACCACAGAATTAATGCTTTGATTACAGCCCTGGTTTGCAGTCCCAAACTTGGAGAAGCAAATGAGGCCCACAAAAGGGCAACACAAAACTGTTCCACCAGTGTTTCTATAAATAATGTCTATAGCAGTGCACAAATCTCTGGTATTCGAAAGAAAAACTACAAAGACTTAATTATGGCAATGCAGCAGCCTTCCTCCACAAATTCAACCTGAAGTGTATTACTGCCCCCCATACTGATTCCATGTTCCAGAAACTGAACCTCAGAGTACCAGAACAATCCAAAACACTTAGAGACTATTAGACTTGTATATACAAAAGACTTCATCATACAGACAGGCACCCAAGTGATTTATTTCATGCTACTTTGCTTTCAGAAATCTCAGTTAGAGAACGATTTATACTATTTTCACTGGTCTTCCCTGATGAAAATCTTTCTTAAATAGGGTACAAGAGCCTTTGGTAGAAGTCTTAGCCATGGGCTGGTGTGAAGGGAGAAACACATCCAGGAAGCAAAGTTACTAGGACAAGGATGTCCACTTGAAAAGTGGCAGCAGAAATTAGAGTGGGAAAAGTCTTTTTCAATTCTTATCTCAGTAAGGGCTGAACCAAGCAGGACCTGAGAGGTTAAATCTGGTATATCTGCTAGAGACAGGCCCAGCAAAGAATAACTTCAGTTCTGAGATTAACCCAAGACGAGGTCACTCTGCACGATGCAGGAGTTTTTGGAATAAAATGGAAAGGAGGGGAGCACAGAACACACAGCTTGAGATCAACACACACAGGATGGAAAAAGATAGTTAAATATCAAAGTAACAGAACACAAGTCTTTCCCACATGGATATTCACTGCCTTCCAGACCATGTTCTGGAAGCTCTGAGCCTCATGGCAGCCTTCCCTGCTGTCCAGCCCCAGAAGTTCAAAGCTGTGAACATCCCCTGCTATGGCTCTCCATCTGAAGAACTCACCCCAGGCAGGGGCTGCTCTGCTCTGGCTGCCCTTTGGGAAGCCCAGCTCTTCCCCATGGCCAGGAACCAACACCAAGCTTCTGATTTCATTCCAGCTTCAAGCTGATCCCACAGGTGACAGGGTAACTGTCCCAGCTAAGCTCATCTAGCACAAGTCCTAAAGCTTCACCAGATCCAGAATCAACTCTGAAGCTGATCCCCTGCATGCTGCAGAATCAGGGGGTGAACAATCAATGCCACGGGCGTCAGGGACTGCAGCAGCCCCATCAGCCCTGGGATGAAGCTCTCTGCAGCAAGCCCAGCCCCATTTCCACCGTGGTTTGTCAGCCCAGCACAACGAACACAGCAAACAGCCAGATGTGCTGAGCAAGGCAAAGAACAACTTGCTTTGCTTGTCATCTCCCAGGGCTCCTCCAAGCCTCAGTTCCTTTGATGTTCTGCCCTCCTTCACCTAACACACTGCATTCTGAAGTATTTACCATTCAGTATTTTGGTTCAATTTCTCTTTCAAAAGGGAGTTGATCCTGCTAAGGATCTATCTGCTTGTGTTACTGAGGACACATTTCATTACTGGCATCAGTGGTTATGTACAACTGCCTGCTCCCAAGGCAGCCCACCAATGCTGCTTTACAGCTCCTCACTGCATTCCTAATCAAGAGGAAAAATAATGGATTTACTGCTCCAAAATCTACTTCCACTGCAGTCTTGCTCAAGGTAATAATTTTTCAGAAATGGCAATAATTCAATACAGCAGCTTGGATAAGTTTAGTTACAATATCACTGAACAAGGAACAACCAGCTCAAGTCTTCTGAAATCCAGCTCCCCAAGCAAGGCCAAGAACACCCTATTTAGGAAGTTTTTGTAGAGCCTGGGGTTTCCCCCCTTCCTTACCAGAGTTTGGAAAAATTCTACCACCACCATGACAGCTATTACAATGCCATTAGCTGCCTCACTCATGCATATACACACACAAATTCCAAAAAAACTTCCAGATGGATCTTACCATGGTTATCTTGTTGTAGTTATTTCAGCATTAATAAAAAGAGGAGGAACAGCACCTCTGAAGGATCCAGCTGCCCCAGAAGCCCTACAGAGCACACATCCAGTCACCAGCTTAACCTGCAGCCACACCATATGCCACAACAACTGCTGCTTTCCAGATTCACCTGAAGAGTCCAAGTCTGAGCAGTTTCAGAAGACAAACCACAGCCAGGCATCAGCAACTGTGTTTTAGGTGAAGCCTTCACAAACAGTGCTTCCTGCTGGACATCACAGCTCCAGAAACAGCTTTGCCATTTCAACCAACATTCCAGAAAGTCGCCTGTTTGCCCTCCCTCCCTCCCCAGCTCACTCTGCATGGCTGTGCAGGCCCAAGCCTCACTTGCAGGTGCACACTGGCACTTCCTGAGGGAGAGCAGAGCACCTGAGGCTCAGAGCAGCACAACCTGACACCCTGTAGCACACTGAACATCAGAGATACCACTGCTTGCAACAAGATCGTGCTGCATTTCTTCCCTGCTACTACAGGCTGGTTCCTCCCTTGAGGGGGAACTCGAGGCCTTCCTTAAGGGATGCCACATTGCCCCTGAAAACCTACAGCCAGCTGGGGGTCACCTGCCTGACACCACGACAGAAGCAGGTGAGGGGAACAGGCTGGGGACACTCATGCTCCATTTACCCTTCTGAGGGATCAAGTCCATTCTGTCAGTGCTTCTCACGTGCTCAAAGCAAAGGGCCAAAGTTGGGGCTGTTTTGCTAAAGCTGCCCTCCAAATAAGGCCAGCTGACACCAAAGGAGGCTGTGGTTTGTGACCTCTGCCCATCCCACAAGCAGCTGACACGTTTGCAATGCACCCAGCAATGTCTAGGGCTAAGGCATCCAAGGGAGAGGCTGGAAGCAGCAGGAGCTGAGGGCTCCAGCTCTTTGCTGGGCACAGTAAACAGCCCCAGTAAAATGTCAATTTTGTTTCCAATTCCTCCATTGCCACTGGCTCCACTTTTAGGTCTCACTCTGTCACTAAATTCACTCTAAGGTCTTTCACACAAACCACTCAGCCACCCTGAAGTTTTGAAGCACCATGAAGAAAGAAATACTTGCCTTTAAACAATCCAGTTTTTCACAGGAATTACAGCACAAATGAGCCCTAAGGATATCCCTGAAGTTTTCCTGACAGCACTGGGAAGTTACAGCACCAATATCTGGAAAGGGCTGTAGTTCCAAGACATGAAGCTCATTTCTCAGAGTTTAAAACCCACACGGGACCTCACAGGCAGACCTTTACAGCACCAGCTACTCAGGTGGAGACAAATGCAGAACACTTGCAGTTATTTCTGAGCCAATTCAGCATCTAACAGGTTATTTTGAGAGAAACATGACATGACTTTGATTCAGCCAGTGAGAGCTACTATGAAACACAGGCATGTTCAAGTATCTGGGGTTTCATTCTGCTTCACAGGATTTGATAAGCACTAATCTGGCTGTTTGGATCACGTGCTCTGCAGACACCATCCATCCACACCGACTGAAGAGCCCAATCCTGTTGTATCCATCACAATTCCCAGCAGGAAGGGCCCTCACAGCCCTTTGAGCTGTGCAGGTGAGCAATCTCAGGCTCCATGCTGGAGCCAGCTCCTCCACAGAGACAATTCCTGCTCCCTGTCCCAGCAGCCCTGCCAGGCTCCTCCAGCAGCCCAAAGATCCCCTTCTCCCAAGTTACTCCTTTTTTCCAGGTTACTTGCCAGCAAAGCACTGCACAGCCACGTTCCTCCTACTCCTGCAAGCTGACAACACACTGCTCTCCATCATCCTGGCTTGCATGTAGGTGGAATGAGAGCTGAGATAAAATATTGTATCCTCTATTTCAGAAGCCTGGGCAGGCTCCATTTCTTTCTCCTCCAGCTGCAGATGGCCATTTTCATGGGAAATAAATAAATAAAATGAAATGAGAGCTTATCAAGCTGACCTATTCCACTTTTGTGGTGTCATTTGTGGGTTGCATGGCTTGTTCCTTGAGCAGGTTAACATTGATATTTTAATAACTGCTAGTGCAGCCAGTTGATGCATTAGACACTAACAGTACCCAGACAGGCACCTACAGCACTGCCAGTGAGAGAATTCAGCCTGGCTCTCCATTTATCATTCCTACAACCTGAAGTGGGACAAGAGCACCTTTCAGTGCAGAGACAGATCACTGCTGGGGCACCTCTGCCCTTCCTCAGGCTCCAAAGCAGGCACAGAACCTTGTCACTGAAACACTTCAGAACCTCATGCCCCGCCTTCACTTATCTGCACAAAGTTTCAACACTTCCAGCCCAGTATTTCCTGTGCTAGGAAAGAAAGCACCACTTCTATCTCTCAAGCCCACTGTAATCAGTAACAGCTGAAGCAAAGCAGGTATCAGATGTCAGCCTCCCCCCCTCCAGTTTACAAGCACTCCTTCATAAAACCTCCTTCATCTCCACCAAAAAAGTTCATTTCCTAATACCACATGCTTTAGCAGCAGACAAAAGGCATCTCAGCTCTTTATCTGAAGCTCAGAGCATGACAGGTACTACAACAAACCTGTCACAGCTCCTTCCGTCACGCTGCCAACCCTTCCCAGCAGACTCACCTTTATAGTATAAATAATATAAATATGCTTTTATATTCACCAGAAAGCCAAGCTGTGCTTCCACTCAGCACTACCTGACATGATTCACTAGGCAAGTTCTTTTCTTCTAAAAGAAAGCTTTATTGCACATGGCTACATCACACAAGAAAACAAACAGGTGAAGCACAAAGAAAAGTGCCTACAAGACCTGAAGCCTGCAAGAGTTACAAGCTCACACCCAACCTTCCCACAGCAAGGGAAGTGTGCACAGAAAGGAAAGAAATCAGTTTCCTGTATAAAGTTGTGAAGAAACACCAGGTCCCATCTGCTGATCAAGAAAACATTCTCTAAAAGAGCAAGAGCAGGAACAACTTCAATGCACGAACTTCAACTCCACGTTGGGGGGCAAAGCACTTACCGGGGAAGGGCAACATCTGCTCACATCCCAGCGAAAGAACAGGACTGTTAAAAGGAACACGGGGAAGAGGCGTAATTAAAGCCCCAAAAACCATATAAACAAAAAGTCCTAACAAGTCCCACTTAGAAAAGGAACAGCAATTTCGGCCGCACGCACAAGGGCAGCTGAACACTGCTGACACCACAGCCCCAGCGGCCGGAGCAGGGGCCGGCGGCTGCCAGCGGCATGGGGCGATCCCCGGCCGGGCTCGGCCACCCCAACGGGCCGGGCGGGGGGCGGCAGCGCCGGGCGAGGCCCGGAGGCCTCGGGCAGCAGGAGCCGCTGTGCCCCGGGGAGCTCACCCTGCCCCGGCCGCCCGAACCCGGCACGCAGGGCCCGGCCCGGGGCCGCCCGGCATCGCCGCTCGCCCGGGGACAGAGGCCGCCGCACCGCGGCCGCGGAGCCGGGCCGCCTTCTCCTCCTCCTGCCGGCCGTGCCGAGCGGAGCGGAGCGGAGCGGGGCCGAGGGCGCCGTGCCGGCCCCGCCGCCGCCCCTCACCCGCAGCCGAGGGGGCGTGTGCGGCCCTCAGTGACAGCGCGGCCGCGCTCCGCCAGGCCCTGGCGCGGCGGGCCGGCCCTCCCCGCTGCAGGACAAGGGGCACCCCGGCGGGTCCTTACCGCTGGGCAGGGCATGGCGCGGAGCCCCCGCCCGTGCCGGGGCGCGGCGTCCTGCCGGGGCCGGGGTCGCTGCGGGCTCGGGGCCGCCGTCGCCGCCTCACGGACACAACAACATGGCGGCCGCGAGGCCTCCTCCCTCCTCCCCCCGCGGGGCGGGACCGGCGCGCGACGTTCCCGCCCTCCGCCCTGAGGGGAGGGGAGGGGAGGAACGGGGTGGGGGGGGAGGCCCGCGCTGAGGGGACCGCGGGGTCACGGAATCGATCAGGGAATCACGGAATGGAATAGCGGCGCCACCAGGGTTGGGAGATCATCTACTGGTTTGAGAGCATCTACTGGTTTAACTTCGTCTACTGGTTTAACTTCGTCTCTTCCAACCGTCAGCCCAGCACCGTAACCCCTAAACCACCACCCCACATCACCCAGCGGCAGATGCAGACGCCTCTCGAAGGCTCCGAGAGAGGGTGACTCCACCACCCTCCACCTCCCTGGGCTGCCCCTTCCGAGGTCTGACCGCCCGCACGGTGAAAAGTTTTTCTGATCCATAACGTGGCGGCCCCGCTGGCCTCGGAGCTGGCCGTGCCCTCGGGAGGCGGCTGCCATCCCTCGGCCCCTCCGAGCATGGGAGGCAGGGCCGGCAGGGATGAGTAAGGCACTGAGCATCTCCCTGAGGAGCAGCCACTGCCGGAGCCGGGCCTGGCTAGTCTGGAGAAGGGAAAACTCAGAGGGGATCTCATCAATCCGTGCCAATATCTCCGAGGGGTGTCAGAGGATAGTACCAGATTGTTTTCAGTGGTGCCCAGAGACAGAACGAGGAGCAATGGCCATAAACTAAACCACAAGAAATTCTACCTCAGCATGAGGAAGAGCTATCCGTTGAGCAGAGCAGTGGACCAGCTGCCCAGGGAGGGCATGGAGACCCCCTCTCTGGAATAATCCAAACCCTGGACGTATTCCTGTTTCACCTGCTCAAGGTAACCATCTCCAGCAGGTTGGACTGGATGATCTCCAGAGGTCCCAGCTATTCTGTGGTTCTGTGATTCCGTGAAGCCAACTTGCCCATTATCCCCCTGTGAGGTCCATAAGCCTGGCACTGGCTGAGCGAGGCTGTGGAACATGCAGGGTCTCAGCAGAGGTTTGGCAGCCATCTCGTATTATTCAGGTAACAGTGGAAGTGTGTGCTGAGGTGTGTGCCCCCACACCTCACTGCCATCCATCCTCCTCAGGATCCTCAAAAATCCCTGGAGAAACAGCCTGTTCCACTGAACAGACATTACCTGGGATTAGCTCAGTCAGTCAGGGCGGTGCCGTTCAATCCTTGTAAGGACCATTCATTTAAGGCTTGGGCTTGATGATCCTCGTGGGTCCCTTTGAACTCAGAGTATTCTGTGATCTCCAGAAGCCATTCTGGTGTGCAAGCTCTCCTGACCGATGTTTGCAGCGCTGCTTTGGTGACATTCAGCTCAGCTGTGGGAACATGTGTGGCCCCACGCCACCAGGCCATGCACTGTCCAAGCCACCCTGCACAGCCCATGGCTCCTAAAGCATGAGGTAACAGGGAGCTGGGAGCCAGCACCAGGCTGGACTGCCAAAAACCACATGGAAACTGAGAGACTGAGATAAAGCAAAAGGCCTGTGAGCATTGAGCTACAGAAAACACAGGAAAGCTGGAGAGTGGCAGCAGTGTTGGAGGTGGCAGTAATGCTGCTGGTTCCAAAATGAAGCTCTAGCTAAGCCTTGTGCAATGGAGCTCCTTTCCAGCAGCAAGATTTATATCTGGGCTTTGTTGCAACTGTGATGGATGGTTAATGTTTTATTTTTATACATATCTTTAATTTACAATACCATATGTAGGTCAGGTTGTACTTTTGCGGGAGATTTCCACCTGCTCCTCGTGTTTGCCTTGATCTGAAATGAAAAGCTTGCAAGTAGCTATAAAATGCACTCCTAAATTATCCCCAGGACTCTCCCTCTGAGTCCAAGGCTAGTCATTGTAACAGATGGACCTCAGTCTGTCATTAGGTCATGTCTAAGCTGGAAGGAGCACAAGTGTTCAGAGGGAGCAATGCAAAATGCACAAGCCTGTGTCTTCACACTCAGATGTGAGCCACGCTGTGAGCTGTGCTCTGGTTTGGCTTCCTTGCTCAGGGACAGCAAACATTTGAAAGGGAGTTAATCAGCCCCTCTGAAGGGATTTTTTTTCCAACAACGAGCCATCATCTGAATGCAAATGTGATCTGAATGTCAATATGTACTTTCAGAGGAACTTTGGAAGAAATACAGGTAACTGAAGGGAAAAACAGGATTCCTGGCCTGTTTGCACCCGAAAGGAATGAAAATATGTAGAGCCAGTAGAGCTGTAGCTGAAAAGGATGTGTGTTGACAGCATCAGCAAGCAAAATATGAATTTTGAGAAGTCCCTGTAAAATGTTGCCTTTTGCAGTGTGCCTGGAGGGAGATCAAATGTGACCTACTTTGGGAAGCTGGATCCTGGAGACCTGGGGCTCCTGTGCAGCAGAACCTGCTGGGTGCTCCTTCTGGTCCTTACAGAGGGGGAAATCCTGCAGTGCCATCCCTGTGACAGGAAAAGCTGGCACTTCCAGCTGCTTGTTGTATTTGTACATTTTGTCTTTACCAATCTGGTCACATACAGTGCACAGAGTCATTCCATGTCTTGTGTCCCAAACCTCTCTGTATCTTGTGTTCCAGTCTATTTTTTAATACATGGCTCAGTGTTAGATGACTTTTACTTCTATTTTCCATGATGATCAGAGCAAAGGATAAGAATTATTTTATGGAAATGGAAATTACTGGGCCCAAAGGGAGAGCAAGGCCTGTGAGAACCTGACACACAGCTCAGGGAACGAGGTGTTCCCAAACCCAGAATCCTGAAGGACCTGGAGTGAATCCTCACTCAGCCAGTACAGGGGTTTTAATTTGGGGGGTGGAGGGTGGTAATGAATTGTGGAGGAACTCCTGAAGCACTGGCTGGTTTTAAGCTGGAGGAAGTAAAGCAATCCAGCCACTCAGACACCTGTTAGTGTGACCTCAAGAGCATTACAAGCTTAAAATATAAAATAAAAAGGAAAAAGTTGGGGACAGGCAATTAAGTTCAAAAATGTAAAATAAAAATATGATCTTTACACATACATAAAGATTGATTGCTTTTAACTAAGATTAACTAAGATTATACCCTTGATAATTGTTTCCTAGACATGGATATATAACAGATGCATTAACCTATTCAGTAAATTAGTGGAAAGCAAGTCCATAAAAAAGATAACTAGGTGGAAAAGGTAGGGAAGTCACCTCAAATGTGCACCAGCTGTGGATGCACCAGCAGCCACAGGGAAATTTGCCAAATTTTTGCACAGCAGCCAAAGGGAATTAGTGAGATTCCAAAGGGAAGAATGGGCAGAAAGTGCCTGGATTCCCAAGTAGCCTCACCTCCCTGGGTCCCAGGACCACAGCCTGGCCACAGCAGTGTGTGCTTTTGCTCTTGCACAATATTTTTCAGACGGGCCTTGGAACAAAAGGTAGGAGGGAGCTGATGGCATTTGCTGATGGCACAAAGCTGGGAGGCACTGGCTGTGCAGCAGGAATAGCTGTGCTGCTGGATAACATGGAGTGCTGGCACACTGGAAATGGGATGAAATTTAATAGTGGAAAGTACAAGGTCATGCCCTTGGGAATTGCTAACAAGAATCTCTGCTGCAAGCTGGGAGCTCATCAGTTGGAAATGACAGAAGGAGGGGAAAATCTGGGTGCATTTGTTGATCCTGAGATGATGACAAACTCCCAATCTGAGGCAGATCTGACAAAAAGCACACACACATTTCAGTGTTTCCAGGAGAAGGGAATGTTAATGCCATTATAGAAGCCTCTGCTGCAACCTGCTCTGGAATTCTGCATGCAGCTCTGGTCACTTTTAATCAGGGGACACAAACTTAAAATGTGACTGGAAAGTAATTATAGGCTAATCCTGATTTTTTTTACTTATGCAAGGATCTTGAGATGATTTGTTTAGCCAGAAAACCTGAATGCTGGGAGAAGATAAAGTTGTTCTTTGTGAAACTTATGGAGTAAACACAGCAGTAAACACATCTCCCTTAAGAGCAAGGGTGATGTTCCTGTAGGAGAAAACAAGTATCCGATGGCCATGAGAAGTCTGGGCTGAAACATGAGAACACCAGAGCTTCCAGCAGCTCAAGTCCCGAGGCTCTGGCTCATCCTTCCCAGAGCTGCTGTCCCCTGATGCCATTGCCACCAACAGCTGACCCTAAAAGCCCAGTGAGTCCTTTCCAAACTGTTCTAACCATTTGGGGCACAGCCACAGAGTCACCAGCTGGCTTCTTATGGACAGGAAAGAGGTGCCTGGTGTGGGAAGGTATTCCTTGGGCTGCAGTTGCAGGCCAAATGTCACCTGAGTGATTGGCTGTGTCAAAATCTGCACATGGTGGTGGTGAGGTGAGAGCATCCTGTCCTGGGCCACCCCACCCTGGTCCCTCAGATCCCCTTTCAGAGGCTGCTCTGCCCATCCTGCACAGGGGCTGCAGTCCTGGTACCATCCCCACCTGGAACAGGGAGAAACAGCAGAACCAAAGGTGTCCCTCGTCCTTTACCACCCCTGGTACCATCCCCACCTGGATCAGGGAGAAACAGCAAAACCAAAGGTGTGCCAGGTCCTTTCCTGCTCTGGTACCATCCCTACCTGGAACAGGGAGAAACAGCAAAACCAAAGGTGTGCCAGGTCCTTTCCTGCTCTGGTACCATCCCTACCTGGAACAGGGAGAAACAGCAGAACCAAAGGTGTCCCTGGTCCCTGGTACCATCCCCACCTGGAACAAGGAGAAACAGCAGAACCAAAGGTGTGCCAGCTCCTTTCCTTGCCCCTGCTACCACCTAGGGCCCTTTCATCCATTTCCCTCCTGTGGCCCCAAGAGCCACCTTGGCATTTACAGGCTGTTTCTGTTATGATGAAAAACTGATGGCAGGGTTAGATATGTCTTAAAAAAACAGCACACCGAGTCCTGGTTCAGTAAGAGCAGTCAGACCACAGAACACAGGGCACTTTGCTTCCTCAGGGCTCCAAACTGGCTCCCTTGGTCAGTTTGTTACCCAAAACCAGCTCTCCCCAACCCATCTCTCCTATTTTGTTTGGGTTTTCATATTTTTTATTCTATTTAAAAGTTTCATTCATTTTACTCTCCTGGGTTTTTGATGAATGCCTGAGAAGAATGCTGACCCTGACCACAGCATTTACACTGTGTTCCTCCATGTGTAGGTGTTTCCATTCTTCCTGCTCCCACCCAACCTGTGCTGTTCCATTGTTCATTCAATCCAAGTGGCAGCAGGTGACATTGGGGTCAGCACAGCGTGAGTGCCACCCCTGATTCAAACGTGCCAGGAGAGAGGCACTGCCAGTCATCCTGATGGGGCCCCAAAACAGATGCTCTGACTCATTCCCTTGCAAAGGAGATGAATAATTTGAAAATAATGAGATTTTTATTACATACATATCATTTTGGTCAGAACATTTTGCAAGAGGCTCATTTTAGGATTTTTTTTTGTCTTGTAATAACCCCATTTCACATCAAGATGTGCCATTAGCAACGCTTGGCTGCAGGGAGGCAGCACCAGGACGCTGCCTTGGCTGCCCATCAAGATGATTATCACAGGACTACTCAAACAGGAGCACTTGGGGGACTCAGAACTTCAAATTCAGCGGAATAGAGACAACATTTTTGGGCAAACACTGGAAATGGCTTTGATGTTTCCAGGTAGGAGCACAGCTGCCTGAGCCTAGATCTGCAGGGATGCCACCTGTGAAGCCATTGGTGTTGAGGGTGTGCCAGGAGCTCAGTGTGGGCAGAATGTCCAGAAATCTTGGTTTATGGATGCTTATATTATTTTCTTTAACAGACTAATAATCCATATGAGATTATTATTAGATTAATAGGGCTTCATGTTACACTCATCATTTTCTCCTATGGATCCAGGCTGGGAGGATTGGGTTAGCTGGAGAGGAGAAGGCTCCAGGGAGAGCTCAGAGCCCCTTGCAGGGCCTGAAGGGGCTCCAGGAGAGCTGGAGAGGGACTGGGGACAAGGGATGGAGGGACAGGACACAGGGAATGGCTCCCAGTGCCAGAGGGCAGGGCTGGGTGGGATATTGGGAATTGGGAATTGTTCCCTGGCAGGATGGGCAGGCCCTGGCACAGGGTGCCCAGAGCAGCTGTGGCTGCCCCTGGATCCCTGGCAGTGCCCAAGGCCAGGCTGGACATTGGGGCTTGGAACACCCTTGGATAGTGAAAGGAGGGTGGGAATAGGGTGAACCTTAAAATCCTTTCCCACTCCAACCATCCCATGACATTGTTTGCTTCATGAGATAAAAAGTAAAAGGTTGAAAGCATTTTCTGCTGAACCTGTCTTTTCTCTGGAAAAGCAAACTGGCACAACTCTAACCTGTGTCACGTGCTGTGTTGTTACAACAAAGCTGCCTGAAAAAAATGCTTTTCATAATAAACCATATCCATTTTCCTTAATAAGCACTTAATCACCTTCCTCCTGAGGTTGGATAATTAGAGAAACAGCAGGCAAAGAGAGGGCAAGAAGCTGTTGGATCGGAGGAGCTGCTTGAAGTATCATTAGAAGATTATATTATTTTATCTGGATATCTGCAGTGATAATTCCTTCCTGTAGACACAGCCTGGTAACCTGCTCAGGGCTGTGCCTGCTGGAATTCCCACCCACAGGAACTTGCTCCATTAAAACTCCAAAGCTGAGCAGCTCTTGGTTCCTTTGGCCAGGTGGATGCTGTGGCTGCAGCCTCCTGGAGCAATGGGAGCCAGTGTCCCTGTTGGTGCTGCAGTGCCACCAGGGCATCAAGGGAGAAACATCTTGGGTCACCTCTGGTGACTTTCATTAGTGACCAAAATAAAAATTATCCTACAATAAGCCTTTAGGTTAAGAATAAACTTAGAGGAGGTTAATTGGAGCCTGATGGAAAATTGGAGACAGAGTTAATAAATTACTGTGGCATCCATCAGGTCAAGAGTTTAACACGGACACCTTTGGCTCTGTGGCTGTCAGGGATGTGCTGTGGAAGGTGTCATTGTCATTGAGGGGCTGGAGCGTGTCCAGGGCAGGGAACGGAGCTGGGAAGGGGCTGGAGCCCCAGGAGAGGCTGAGGGAGCTGGGCAGGGGCTCAGCCTGGAGCAAAGGAGGCTCAGGGGGCCCTTGTGGCTCTGCACAGCTCCTGACAGGAGGGGACAGCCGGGGGGGTCAGGCTGTGCTCCAGGGAACAGGGACAGGAGCAGAGGGAACGGCCTCAGGCTGGGCCAGGGGAAGTTCAGGTTGGATTTTGGGATAATTTCTTCATTAAAGCCCTGGCACAGCTGCCCAGGGCAGTGGTGGGGTTCCCATCTCTGGGAGAGTTCAGAAAATGCATGGGTGTGCACTTAGTGGCTGGTCTAGCTGCCAATGGGATAATTGGTCAGACTTGGAGGGCTTTTCCAATCTGCATGATTCTGTGATTCTGTGATTCCAAGGTTTGTAACTTCCATTAGTCCTTGATAAGTTAATGTGTATATCGTTAAGATAAAAGGAAAAAAAGGAAAAAGTAGAGCTGGATTGAAATATTGCAAAGCCCTGGGTTATCCTGATTCATGCCTATTACTGTAATTGCATTTCAGCTGCTTTGAACATTTAATGGCCAATTTCTACAACTTTGCAATTTAGTACTGCAGGTCTCTTTTTTTTGATTATGCTGACATTTTCCTCAGCCATTTTATTACTCTTTCATTTTATTCTATTTTTTAAGTATCTTCAAGAGTCCTTCAGGGTTCCCTGGCCCCTCTGACCTGTGTGTGAGCAGCATTAAACCCTCTTTGGTGTCCCTTGGAGAAGCAGGGGGGCAACAGGGGCCTCACCTGGTTTGGGTATGGGCTGACTCCTGTGTGAGTAGGAGAACAAAGCAGATCCTGTCCCCAGCCCCATGCTGTCATTTGGGACTTTGAGGTGGGATTTGAGCAAAGCCAGAAGCTGTGGAAGCCTTGGTGCTGTTTGGGAAGCTGGACTGCAGTGTCCATGACAGCCAGCAAGGAAAACACACTGACCTCCAGCAGCACATCCCTGGGGCTGCTCCAGCCTTCCTGTTCTCCTCCTGGTGCTTTTTGTGTGGCTCAAAATGAAAAAGCTGCTGTTGTGTCTTGTCACCCTCTGAGCAGGAGCAGCCTCCCCACACAGCTGGAGCCAGGAGGGGATCCTGGGGAGCTGTCACAGCACTGGCACAGCACTGCCAGAACAGGGCACTCATCCTGTGACATCTGATCATCCTCACCCTCACCTTCAGTGCTGAGCAACTTCCTCATGCCCATGGATCACACCCAGGAAGGAGCCTTTCAATAAAAGCTCATTTTCCACAGATTTTTGGTGGAGAAATTCTGCTCCTCCACATCTGATCTGAAGCCTGCTTGCCCTGTACCTGCAGATGGCTCTGGACTGATCCTTGAGAAATGGAATTTCAGCAGAACCAGCAGCCAGCTGACTTTAATGCTTTGCCTTATCTGTGCAAGACAGGTCGGCAGTTTCCCACAGAAAGCTGTGATTTCCATTAAGATTTCAGATTTAACTTTTACTGTCATGAAATCTTGAAGGTCTCTGGCACGCTGTCACAGGTGAACAGATGCAGGGTTTTTTTGCCAGATAAATCCATACAAATAGTGTGTCTGCTTATAATTATTTAACTGGGTTATGCAAGTAGAGTTAATATCCCCAGTTTTGGGCAGGGGCTCCAACAGCTCATGGTGCTTTAGAAAATCAAGTAGGGAATACACAGTTGGTAAGGTTACAAAAAACACCCCAAAAAGAGGAATAGTGACTCAAAACAGCTCGATGACACATTCAGAGCCCACTGAGTCACCTGGCATCTCACCAACACTGCTCTGAGGAGGGTTGGCACAGGAGGGGACATAAACAGATGCCTTTGCAAGGGAATCATATTTCAGTTGCCAAGTGCTCTCCTCCAGGAAAAAGAATTGGAGCAAACCTTGGGCCGACATCATCACTGGGGTTTGGTTCTGGTAGGCTGTTGTGCACAGCGTGTTGGTGCTGGGACTCCAGCGCCAAGCTCTGACAGGTGCACTGATGTTCGAGAAATAGAAACAATGAATATTTCATTTAAAAATTACTAATTCAACAGAATGGGGGAGACGGCAGGTTCCAGACAGCCCGGGGTGACATTTGCAGTGTGAATCCCTAACACCCAGCTCTGTGCGAGGGGAGCAGAGCCCGGCTGTGCTGCTGGCCCGGGGGCGTGCGGCTCCCCCGCGGGGTCACGGGCACCCCGGTGCCAGCACAGCCGCACGGCGGGCAGGAGAGCCCCGTTGGGTTTGTCCGGAGGGTGCGGGCACGGAGGGCACCGAGAGCGGGACTGGGTCCAGCCCGTCCCTAAGTAGCACACGACACAGCGCATGGCGTGCTTTCTATTTTAGGCCACTTTGCCATCTAAAGCCGGACTCCGGGCTAAGGTTAGCGGGAGTTCCCTGTGGACAAGGAGGAGAACCGAGACCCTTCGGAGCGGAGATTGGTGGCGGCTGGATGTGCCCGTGTGACCCTGCAGGCTGGGAAGCAACTGGACACAGGGAATAGGTCCCACTGCCAGAGGGCAGAGATGGATGGGATTTTGGGAAGGAATTGTCCCCTTGGAGGGTGGGCAGGCCCTGGCACAGGGTGCCCAGAGCAGCTGTGGCTGCCCGGTTCTCTGAGTTTCGGTGCGGTGTAAATGTGACTGATATAAAGGGTTCTCACTATCGGTGCTCGTATGAATGGACATAATTGCCCTTTTCGTGCGGTGTCCGACTGTAATGCACACACACATCCCCGAGGAGCAGGGAGAAGCCCCAGCCGAGGGAAGCAGTGTCCGGGCTGGGAGTGTCGCCGGCTGTGACAGGTCCCTGTCCCCGAAGAACCCTTTCGCTGCCCCGCTGTGACACTGGATGGAGCGGCGCAGTTAAGTTAAAAACGTCTCCTTCAAAAAGGTGATTTATTGAACCAGCTGGTTTCCTTCAAAGGAAGAAGAGCTGCAGGCTCCTTCCCCTGCCAAGACAACCCACGGACTGTGACTGCCCCGGCCCCGGGGCTGCGGCCGGTCCGGAGGGGGGGCGGGGCTTTGGGGCTGAATCCGCCCGGTTGGTCCCTGCAGCACGGCCCGAGCCAGGCTCCCACCCCCGATCCACACCCGGCCCCGGTGCCTCCCCCCGATCCATAGCCAGAGCCGGAGCCGCCCCACGATCCACACCCGGCCCCGGTGCCGCCCCCTGATTCACACCCGGCCCCGGTGCCGCCCCTGCCGCCCACAGCCAGAGCCGGAGCAGGGCCGGTGCCGCCGCCGGGGCGGAGCCGGCCCGGGCCCCGCCCAGCCCAGCCCGGTAGTTCCGCTCGGGGCCGGAAGCAGCGCTGGGCCACGGAAGCGTCGCGGGGCTGGTGGGACGCGAGTGCCGGTACCGGGCTCGGGCAGCTGAGGCGGGGCTGGGCTGGGGTGGGCGGCAGCGGCCGGGCAGGGCCCGGTGCGACAGGACGGGGACCGGGACGGGGACGGGGCCGCGGGGGCAGCGGGAGCGGAGGGGCCCGGGGTAACCGGCGGTGTTGGGTTAACCGGGGGTGTCTGGCCATGGGTAGGGCCGAGGTGATAGAGCTGGGGGTGCTCAGCTGGAGAGGAGAAGACTCCAGGGAGACCCCAGAGCCCTTTCCAGTGCCTAAGGGGTCCAAAACAGCTGGAGAAGGACTTGGGACAAGGGCCTCAAGCAGCTGGACACAGGGAATGGACACAGGGAATGGACACAGGGAATGGCTCCCAGTGCCAGAGGGCAGGGATGGATGGGATATTGGGAATTGGGAATTGTTCCCTGGCAGGGTGGGCAGGCCCTGGCACAGGGTGCCCAGAGCAGCTGTGGCTGCCCCTGGATCCCTGGCAGTGCCCAAGGCCAGGCTGGACACTGGGGCTGGGAGCAGCCTGGGATAATCCCTGCCCGTGGTGAGGGGTGGAATGGGATGAGCTTTAAGGTCCCTTCCAACATAAACCATGGATTCCATGAATCCATGCTGCAGCATGCCCTGTGCCAGCTGTGCTGAGCTGGCTGCCTCATCCTCTGCAGTGTCACATCACCCTGGATGTCTCCATGGATGTGCTCATCAGTGGGAATTGCAGGGCAGGGAACACTTCTGGCACTGGGAAAATAAATTTCCCTGGGAAAATCAGTTTCCCTGGTTCATCGTGTTTGGCTCTTCCACTGCACCTGAAATCACAGGGCATGACAGATTAATCGTGGGTATGTGGTTTACACCAAAGTTCTTTGTGGGGGGAGAAGTTTCTGAGAGTGATCAGGAATCATTCCCTGTTGAGGTTATCCCATACTCAGGTTTATTCTCTTCTCTAGCTTCTCTAGGCTTCTGTCTCTTCCAGGATGTTTTTGACTTGGACTGGAGACTTTGGTGCCTTCCAGGCTTGAAATGAGACACTTGGCATGTTTTTCTGTGTTACAAACACACATTTCTATGTGCAGCCTTCAGAATGACTTTAAAATTTTTTAGACCAAATTAAATATATGATGAAACTGAACTAATAGCCAGCTTGCCTTATTCTGCTAAAAAGTTTTGGTGATTTCTTTTTTTTTTTTCCCCCAAAGAAATTGTTCATCATAAAGTAATAGTTGCTTCTGTCATCATTTTAGTTTTTAAACTCTTCTGAAAAGATGGAATTATTTTTTGTTTTCTAAACTGTGGGTGTTGCTGTTGCTCTGCTGTATTATTTTAATTGAGCTCTAAAATGTTAGATTACAGAATTTTTGCCTAAATCCATAGGTGACAAATTTATGAAATGAAAAATGTTATTTTTTCACTTGCTGTCTAAACCATGACCCCACTCCTGAATCAGAGTTGTTCAGCGTTAGAGACACTGCTCTTGTTTTAATTGGTTTCCAGCCCAGGCAATGTGACTGCAATTAAACATGCATCTAAGGAGATGTGTGACTTTCTTAAAACAAACATAACTTTTTAGGGGTGCTACCATTTTGCAGAACTCATAACCCCCTAAAGAATTCAAAAGCTCTTTTATCCTGCAACTTTCTTTTTTCTAAGTCTGAACTTTTTTAACAGTGCCCATAACATTCTTTCTCTTGAGTTACTCCAATATTTGCCTTATAGTTAATTTCAGAACGTTAATTGAAACATTTCTGAGCCCACAAATGCTGCTGAAGATGAAGCTGTGGTTTTGTGAGCACATGGGAATTGGCAGGAGTGGGTGGGGAAGGCTTTTGTAGGCTCAGCCTGGCTGAGTGCTGTGAGATTCTACACACAGGCACCAAAAATGCTCTTTTAAAGCACAGGCAGGGCTGTGTTTGGGCTGTTCCTGCAGTTTGTGCTGTCAGGAGAGACACTGTAAGTGTTGAAAGAGGCTGCAAAGGCCAGAGTTGAGCACAGCTCTTCAGCAACTCCATTTAAATATCTAATTTCCATATTAAACAGTGTCCCCAAATGTGTTTTGTTGTCCTGGAAGATATCTGTAAGGATCAGAGATGAAAGTTTAGCACCACATTCCAGATTTCCTCTGATACGTGTCCAGGTCCCCCCAGAATTTGGCATTTGGTGGGGTATAAATTGCTGGGTATAAATGTGTTCCCAGCCAGTGTGAATGTGTTACAGCAGGGCTGCAGCCTCTTTTGTTCTGCTCTTGCCTGACCTTGTGAAGTGCATCCTGTGCTGCTTTTGTTTTCTGGGGACAGGAAGAAGCCACCAGGATGCCAGCACTGCCTCTGGACGAGCTCCAGCTGACAGAAAGGGATCCCCAGACAGGGAAGCTGAGAACTCTGCCAGCTCTGGTGAGCTCTGGTGTTCCTGAGAGCCAAACAGATCTTCAATAAATCATTGTCTTACACTGGGGCTTGTCTGGGATGGGTGACAGGAGTGGCTGGAGCTGTGTTGGGCGGTTTGGGTGGAGATCAGGGCAAGGTTCTTCCCCCAGAGGGTGCTGGCACTGCCCAGGCTGCCCAGGGAATGGGCACGGCCCCGAGGCTGCCAGAGCTCCAGGGGCCTTTGGGCAGGGTGGGGTTGTTGGGGGGTCTGGGCAGGGACAGGGTCTGGGATTATCCCTGTGGGTCCCTTCCAGCTCAGGAGATTCTGTGATTCTGTGAAATTTGTTCAGCCTGTTTGTTAAATTATTTTTTTAATGTGTTCACATAGTTGAGATTTCATTTGCCCACCATGAGAAAAACCCAAAACATGAGACCCAAATTTGCTGTGTTCAACATCTGGAGTAAACTGTGTTTACAGCACAACTACCTCTCTTGAGTCTGTAACCTCTGCTGCAGTGCAGGGATGCTCTGGGAGTTTCTGCAAGCTCTGCCTCAGGTTTAGCTCTGAGCTGTGGCACTGGGATTCATCCCTTGTGCCTTCAGCTTGATGAAACCAGACAATTCAACCCACAGAAACCATATTTTCCCAGAAATAAGGTCTGGAGAGAGCCTTTTGGGTGTGTTGCAGGAGTGGGACTGTCAGTGCTGCTCACTCCTGAGGAGCTTTACCCTGAGCACACCTGGGATGAGGCAGAGCCCAAACCTGCTACTCACTGAATTCTCCTTTTAGGGTGGGTGTATTTGGGCAAAGCCCGTTCAGTAACCTTGGGGAAAGGTAGCAAAGTGTTTGTGCCTTTGATGGTTGTGTCAGTTTGAGTTCATGGAGTATTGTGCAAGAACCAGTTCAGAGGAAAAAGAGTTCAAAGGCATGCCAGGAAGCTCCTGCTCTTTGTTTTGATGGTGTGGGAGGATTGCTTTGTCAGGCTTTGGTTAAGAGAAAGCAAGGAGCAACAACTGCCAAATTATCAAGGTCTGAAAATGTTGCTCATAAAGAAGGATACAAACCCACTGCCTTGAAAGGGTAGAAAATGAGAAGTTACCAGGGGAGGGAATGTTCCTGTCATCAGGACTGTAGTGACAAGACAAGGAGTAATTGGTTCAAACTGAAATTTAGATTAGATATTGGGAAGGAAATGTTCCCTGTGAAGGTGGGGAGGTTCTGGCACAGGTGCCCAGAGCAGCTGTGGCTGCCCCTGGATCCCTGGCAGTGCCCAAGACCAGGCTGGAATAACCTGGGATAGTGGAAGGTGCCCCTGCTCATGACAGGGATGGAACTGGATGAGTTTTAAGGTCTCTTCCCACACAAACCATTCCGTGATTTGATAATGTTAAGTTGTATTAAAAAGTAGCTTTATGTTTCCTGGAATTCAGTGAGCAGATGGTGACATTGCTGTCACTTGGTCTGGAGTTCTAATACCGAGGTTCTAATACAGAGGTTCTAATACAGAGTTTAATACACTGGTTGTAATAGAGTTCTAATACAGTGGTTGTAATACAGAGCTCTAATACAGTGGTTCTAATACAGAGTCTCTAATACAGAGCTCTAATACAGTGGTTGTAATACAGAGCTCTAATACAGTGGTTCTAATACAGAGCTCTAATACAGTGTTTTTTTGGCTTTCTGCAGCACCCAGAAATTAAAGCAGATCGGTCGTTCGTGCTGTACAAGCCCCCTCCTGCCATCAGAGACCCTGCTCTGGTGGAGGAATTCCTGGAACGAGCAAAATTCATTGCAGATGACCTGAACTGGCTTCTGGCTCTGCCTCATGACAAATTCTGGTGCCAGGTAATCATTGCTTTTTATCTGGAGATACAACATAAACATCCAGGTGCTTGTAAAAGCCATGAGCCTTACATCATTTTCATAAAGATTTGTTTATGCTTATTGTGTCATGCAGGAAACATTTAATTTCCATTTCTGCACCTTAGAATGCAAAGAAAGTATTTCCCTAAGGATTTTCCATTGGGGATTTTAAGAGTTGGCTTGTGGATGGATATAGGAGTCCTTTTTGTGGGCCTGGGTGTTTTTGATTGCTTTAAATTTAACTGGGCTGCTCAGCAGCACGACCTATGAAGGTGTGACATTCCCTCCTTCCATTTTCCTGCCTTTCCTTGTGCCAGGTGATATTTGATGAGAGCCTGCAGAAGTGTTTGGATTCCTACCTGCGCTCTGCCCCTCGCAAGTTCGACGTGCTGTGGGATTGCCACCCCGAGGTGCAGGAGCTGCAGAAATGCCTCCATCGCAGTGTCTTCCTCACCTTCCTCAGGATGTCCACCCACAAGGAGTCCAAGGTGAATGTTCCCATGCCTTGCAGGTGCTCCAGGCTGTGTGACTTAGGAAAAAAGAGAGAAATGAGTAATTTTCCTTCTGGCACGACATTCCTCTCGCTGATGATTTTATCAGCTGGGTTCTCAGAGTGGAGGTGATAACACTCAGAGCTGAAGTATCCAAACTATGCAGTGATTCCTTGGTTGATTGCCTGCATCTCCTTCCTGAGTAATAGCAGGTTATCCATGTGCAGTGGTTGGATATGTCATGGGAAGAGGAGAAAGAGCACGTTGGCCTTTGTGTGGCCACGTGGAACAGGCTCTTCAGGCCACCAGTTCCTGAGTGTTCACTCCATTAGGGCCATAAAATTCCTTCTAGTACTTATGTCTCCATGAACTTGCCCCAAATTTTGGACATAGAGTGAAATCTCTCTAAATTACAGTTATCTTGGCATCATCAAGCATTCAGCCTGGAGAGGAGAAGGCTGCAGAGACACCTCACAGCCCTTTCCAGTGCCCAAAGGGGCTTCAGAAGATCTGGAGAGGGACAAGGGATGGAGGGACAGGACACAGGGAATAGCTCCCAGTGCCAGAGGGCAGGGATGGATGGGATATTGGGAATTGGGAATTGTTCCCTGGCAGGGTGGGCAGGCCCTGGCACAGGGTGCCCAGAGCAGCTGTGGCTGCCCCTGGATCCCTGGCAGTGCCCAAGGCCAGGCTGGACACTGGGGCTGGGAGCAGCCTGGGACAGTGGGAGGTGTCCCTGCCATGGCAGGGGGGGCACTCCCTTCCCACCCAAACCATTCTGAGATTCTATAATTAAAGACATCCTCATCACTAATTGTGTGAGTGCAGCTCCCATCTGGAGCTATGGGATTTTCACCTTTGGGCAGGGTGAGTGAGGCCCCTTGTGCTGCAGCAATCACTGATCTCCTCACTGGTTCATCGTGTGTCAGGGCTGTGTTGATTCTCTTGCTCATCATCGTGCTGACATTCAGGATTTTTGAGGGAAAGGCCTGGGAGTGGAGGAGTGGGACAGGAGCAGGATGAAGGAATGCTGGAGCCTGCAGCTGGCACCACTTCAGCAGAAGTACCTGACACCTCTGTGCTGTCTTTCATTGCAGGATCTGATTAAACCTCACCACTCCAGAGGCAGGCGAGCATTTGAAACCATTTTCTAGTTGAGTGATCTGCAGGGGATGAATAGTCCATTGTCATGCAGGAGTCAGCAGGAGTTCTGGAAAGGGAACCTGGCCAGCACTGAGCCCCATCCCTCTGCTTCAGCAGGGACAATGTGCCCTGCCTTTCACTGGGATTGAAAACATTTGCTGTCACAGGCAAACCAGGCTTCTGAAAATCCAAAATCACATTTCAGCTACCTGTTTCTCAGTGTCAGACAATGGGATTTTTCTCACCCAGAATTTTGTAAGAAATGCCTTCAGTGTGATGAGGTTTTGGCACAGTGTTCAGCAGTCAGCATGTAGAGCTGCAGCTCTGGGGTTTCTCCCTGCCTGTCCCTGATTCTGTGGTCTCTGGTGCTGGGTTCTGCTCTCCAGGGTGCAAGAATCTCAGGCTATCCCTGTGCCTGGTTACTCATTCCTGCTCCTGAGCTGTTCTGGTGTCAGGCTGGGAACTGGGGACCTGCAGGGAGATTTTTTGTAAAACTTTTAGGTAGATTAGATTAATTCAGCTGCTGTTCAATGGGGTGCCTGGTGTGGCAGAACACGAATGTGGGAATAGATGGCTCCACAGAAGCTGTTTCAAGCAGAATTGCTGCCTTCTATGAAATAAATTCCTTAATATACCTTTGAGAGATGTTTTTACAGGTGCCATTATAATGCTGGAGTTACTGCAGAGCAAGATATGGATTATCCTTTAAATTCCTTTTTTTTTTTTCCCTGTCTTTGTAGGATCATTTTATCACTCCTTCTGTCTTTGGAAAAATTATTTACAATAACTTCCTGTTTGATATCCCCAAGATTCTGGATCTCTGTGTCCTTTTTGGGAAAGGAAATGGGCTCCTGCTCCAGAAGATGATTGGTCAGTAAAAGCCAAGGAACAACTTGCTACATTTAGGTTTTTGCTTTTGTGACAAGTGACTTACTGGGGTTTATACCAGTGGAACTGCTCTGAAAATTAGTTGTTCAGTAGCACCTAAGATCTGTCATTTCTAGATCAGATTGTGCTTTTCTTTTCCAATGTGCACTTTGCTTGTTCCAAGGAAAGCTTCATGTCCTGCTTTGCTGCCCTGAGCTAGGCTCATGTTGTTAGACAAACCTAGGCTCAGTTGTTTCCTGTGCCAATTGAATGTGGCCTCAGCCCTTGTAGGAGGAATGTGGGGCTCTGTAAAACCCTGGCAGAGATGGCAAAGGGTGAGGAGGGTTGGGAGATGGGCACAGTCCAGCTGTGAGTCTGCTGTTCCCAGAGCTGGCAGCCAAGTGAAACATTTGGTGTGAGGTAATCACTGCTGTGGGAAGTGGGAGAACCTGAAACTTCGGTGCAGGCATTGATGCATCCAGAGCTTCCAAACCACAAACACTTCAGAGCCTTGCTCAAGCTGTGCTTATCCCTGGCTTTCTGTGCCTGTACACATGGCCCTGGTGGTGAGTGCACAGGGAGGAACATCCAGCCATGGGCGCTGAGGAGTGAAGATGGAGCACGTTGATTTAGCTGCTCTCTTTATCTTGATCTTTAACATCACCTGAGTGGAAGAATATCTACCCTTGGATTAAGCCAGCTCTTCCTGAATTCTAACCCACTTTGCCTGCAGCTCATGGGATGAAGGTTTTCCATTTCTTTGGTAGTTATTTTTGTCTCATTTCCAACTTCACTCACATGAGAAGTGTTAGTTAAATCATGTGGTGTAGACAGATTTCCAGCCCGAAAATCTTAGATAAACCTTTGCATTTTTAATCTTTTTATCCTTTTTCAGTAGCTTCTACTCTAAATTCCTCTGTTGTGCCTCAGAGATGGAAAGCAGGCATGGAAAGACAGATGCTTCCCTTTCAGATGGGAAGCTCAGATTATCTGGGTCTTAAAATATTCCAAAAGAGACCTAAGTAATGAAAGCTCCTTTGAATTATGCTCTGGAGTGCATAATGCTGCATGCAGGTGACCAAAGATTTGCTCACCTGATTATTTCACTATGTTGGGACAGTAATGGCATGAGCAGTTCTGGTGTGTAATTCATAACTTCAGAAACTTGAGGTTCTTAGGGTATAACTTTATCTGAAACTTGTCTCATAGCTCTGTCCTTGCTGGAGAACTCCTAATTGTCATAATCTGAACAGTAATTCCCAGGAAAGTAGGAGCCTTGGTGCTTGCTTGGTGAGGATTTATGGTGTGGCATTACTCAGTGGAGTATTTTGTAAAGATAATGGAGTCCTAGTAAAATAATAGCAGGTGTTACTAAAGCCTCATTACCTTTAAGAAATATTCGGCAGCACATCTCCTGGTGTGTGCTGAGCTGTTATCAGTAATTAAAAGTCAACTCCAGTTGTCAAATAAAGGATCTGGGGTTGTTCAGTGATAGTATTTGCATTATTCATTGATTCAGCCCCTGGAGCGTGAATCATCTGACATCTCATTTGCTCTGCTCTGCTGAGCATGTTCCCATTGCTGGATCTCCAGGGGCATTGGAGAGCTGATGGAGCAGCTTTTTGGGAGCAGGGCCTGTGCATGAGCTGAGGAGTCAGGGTGGGCTGTGTCCCTCATGGTCACTAGGTGTGTCTGGGGTGTCAGCAATAACACAAGTACCATTTTCTGATGCTAATTTGCTCATTGGCATCAATGTCTGAACCGATGGAAATGCTCTCCTTTCCCTTTTCAGGAAACATTTTCACTCAGCAGCCCAGTTACTTCAGTGACCTCGATGAAACTCTGCCCACTATCCTCCAGGTACTGCTTTCCTGCTGGGATTCATCTGGAAATGTGGCATAGCTTGGAGAGTGGGAAGGGAACATTGTGGGTGGGCACAATGTGTTTCATGAGGAATATCCTGAGTTGGAAAAGACCCAAGAATCATCAAGCCCTGCACAGATATCCCAACAATCCCACTCATTGTCCAAACACTCCTTAAACTCTGACCACCCTCTGGGGGAAGAATTTTCCCTAATATCCAGCCTAAGCCTCCCCTGACTTTGCTGTTTCTCCCTTTCCCTAGTTTGTTAGTGTCTGTCAGGGATGTTTTGAACTTTATCTAAAATTATTACTTGATGACACTTCCCTCCCACCCTCCTTCAGCTTCTGCCTTCTCTGCTGTGTCCCACTGCTGGCTCCTGCCTGTTAACACTGCCCTGTTCTCCTCATTTAGGTGTTCAACAATATTTTGCACAAGTGTGGTTTGCAGTGTGAAGGGGCCTCTGCTGAGCCCCAGAAACTGGAAGAGAAAGTCAGTGTGACTGCAGGGAACATGCCCCTCCAGGTAGGAGTGAGCTCTGTGTACTCTGAGCAGGCCACAGAGGATCATTCTGTTCCCCAAAGCTCCCACAGCTCGTGGTTCTGTGCCATTGTTGCACTCTTTGTCCTGGGACATGGTGATAAAACCTTTCCACCATGAGCTGATTCCTTTCAACCATATCCTTTGGAACATGGATAGTTTTTAACCTGGCAACTTTTTTACTTAACCAGCTTATAAATATGCAACAATATCTGACAGAGGTCTCCACCTAACCCTGGAGGTCATGAGAGTTGATTTTTTTTTTCCTTCAGAAATGTGTGTTTTAACACAGTGTCATTTAACTGCAGATAATTAAGAGGAGTTTATGTGCTGGGGGCTGTACAAAGATGGTGAATGTGGTCCTCTGGAAAACCTTAGTCTTTCAGTTTGTGTGTGGGACCAAACTATCAGTTCAAAGTATGATTTATTGATAAGTGATAGTTTGAAACTGTCATTTAGTGTGTCACTCAGTTTGTTTCAGCTGCCTTGGAAATGCAGCTTGCACTGCATCAGACTGCAGAAAACATCCCTTTGGTTCCCGTATTTCCCATGTTCCCTTTGATTCCCATGTTTCCCATGTTCCTTTTGATTCCCATGTTTCCCATTTCCTTTTGATTCCCATGTTTTCCATTTCCCTTTGATTCCCATATTCCCTTTGGTTCCCACATTTCCCATGTTCCTTTTGGTTCCCACATTTCCCATGTTCCCTTTGGTTCCCACATTTCCCATGTTCCCTTTGGTTCCCATGTTCCCTTTGATTCCCATGTTTCCTGTGTTCCCTTTGGTTCCCATGTTTCCCTTGTTCCTTTTGATTCCCATGTTTCCCATTTCCTTTTGATTCCCATGTTTTCCATGTTCCCTTTGATTCCCATGTTCCCTTTGGTTCCCTTTGATTCCCATGTTCCCTTTGGTTCCCATGTTTCCCATGTTCCCTTTGATTCCCATGTTCCCTTTGATTCCCATGTTTCCCATGTTCCCTTGGATTCCCATGTTTCCCATGTTCCTTTTGGTTCCCTTTGGTTCCCATGTTTCCCATGTTCCCTTTGATTCCCATGTTCCCTTTGATTCCCATGTTTCCCATGTTCCCTTGGATTCCCATGTTCCCTTTGGTTCCCATGTTTCCCATGTTCCCTTTGGTTCCCATATTCGCTTTGGTTCCCATATTTCCCATTTTCCTTTTGGTTCCCATGTTTCCCATGTTCCTTTTGGTTCCCATGTTCCCTTTGGTTCCCACGTTTCCCATTTCCCTTTGGTTCCCATGTTCCCTTTGATTCCCATGTTTCCCGTGTTCCCTTTGATTCCCACATTTCCCATGTTCCCTTTGGTTCCCACGTTTCCCATGTTCCTTTTGGTTCCCTTTGATTCCCATGTTCCCCATGTTCCCTTTGATTCCCATGTTCCCCATGTTCCCTTTGGTTCCCATGTTTCCCATGTTCCCTTTGATTCCCTTTGGTTCCCATGTTCCCTTTGGTTCCCACATTTCCAATGTTCCCTTTGATTCCCTTTGGTTCCCATGTTCCCTTTGGTTCCCATGTTTCCCATGTTCCCTTTGGTTCCCATGTTTCCCATGTTCCCTTGGATTCCCATGGTTCCCATGTTCCCTTTGGTTCCCATGTTTCCCATGTTCCCTTTGATTCCCATGTTTCCCATGTTCCTTTTGGTTCCCTTTGATTCCCATGTTCCCTTTGATTCCCTTTGGTTCCCGTGTTCCCTTTGGTTCCCATGTTCCCCATGTTCCCTTTGGTTCCCACATTTCCCATGTTCCCTTTGATTCCCATGTTTCCCATGTTCCCTTTGGTTCCCATGTTCCCTTTGGTTCCCACATTTCCCATGTTCCCTTTGATTCCCTTTGATTCCCATGTTCCCTTTGATTCCCATGTTCCCTTGGATTCCCATGTTTCCCATGTTCCTTTTGGTTCCCTTTGGTTCCCATGTTTCCCATGTTCCCTTTGATTCCCATGTTTCCCATGTTCCCTTTGGTTCCCATGTTTCCCATGTTCCCTTTGATTCCCATGTTTCCCATGTTCCCTTTGGTTCCCATGTTTCTGCTGTGCAATGCTTCATGAAAAGAAACATTGGGGAAGAATGCATGGGGAAGAATTCCATATGTGGAGGGTGTATTGAGGGCAAAGCCACCTTCCAGAACAGAACCCCATGAGGGTTCTTATAATCTCCCAGGATCTTTAATGAAAGCAGACAATTGGGATTGCATTATAGATATTTAAACAAATATAAGGAGTTCTAGGAGTAATGTTGTCTCTGCCCCCAGGCCCTCTAATAGGTTTATGGGGTTGATACAGACTCTGTGCAGTCAGGAATAGGCCTGTCCCCAATATTCTGTGTCCCTGCTGGGAAATCTTGCCTGGCCCTTCCCTCAGTAACTGCTCTTTCCCTCCCAGGAGCTGAAGGACATTGTGCTGTATTTATGTGACACCTGCACAACTCTCTGGGCCTTTCTTGATGTCTTTCCCTTGGCTTGCCAGACCTTCCAAAAACATGAATTTTGTTACAGGTATGTCTTGGAGTGCAGACAGAGTTTGTCCTGGCCATGTAAAAATACTGAATGTGCCACTGTGTCCTGTCCCATTGTTAGATGAGGAGACAGATTTGATGCAGAGGCTGCTGGGGTCTCTCTGGCAGGAATGCAGCATAATAAATACATGGAGATAGAGATGTGTGGATTTTCTGTTCTATGTCTGTTGTTATTTAGGAGTGATCCTAGAGCCAGGCATCCATGACCATTTCCAGTCAGCTGAACAGTACTGGGTGTGCTCTGGGAAGGGTGGAGAGGGACCAGTTATGGACAAAAGGAACTTCTGCTGTAGGACCCAAAGCAAGGGAAGCAGAAAGTATTTCAGAGAAGTAGTTCTTCAAGGTCTGAAAACAAATGCCTTTGATGTTATGCCCAAGTTTCTTGCTAGAGAATATCAGTGAGGCTTGGCAAAAGCTGAGTGGCTGGGAGAGAGTGACAAGGGAACAGCCTCAAGCTGTGCCAGGGGAGGTTCAGCTTGGGTGTTAGGGAACATTTCTTCATGGAAGGGGATGTCCAGCCCTGGCACAGCTGCCCAGGGCAGTGGAGTCCCCATCCCTGGAGGGATTTATCAGCTGGATGTGGCACTTGGGGACACGGTCTGTGGTGCCTTGGCAGTGCTGGGGAATGGTTGGACTCAGTGCTCTCAGGGGGCTTTTCCAACATGAAGGTTTCTGTGATTCTGAGAGTGTTGGGTCTTTTCAGGCTGCAGATCTGTGTTGGGGGTTTTTCTGGGTCGAGCAGATGGTTCTGATCAGCACCAGGATGCTTCTCAAATGCTTTTCTTTCTTACCCCTTCAAAGACCTCCCTGTGATTTCTTTAGAGTGCTGCTCTTTTTTCTGTGCTGTGTTTGCTTGTGTTCTGGGGCAGAAATACCAAAATGAGGTGATGCTCATGGGTGCTGCTGGTGAGGAGGGTTTCATGAAATCAGCCATTTGTTCTGCCTTTTAGCAAATGACTTTTGCAACCTCAGCTGACAGGTACAGGTTTGTTCCCCTCTGTACAGATTGGCTTCATTTTATGAACTGGCAATTCCTGAGCTGGAATCTGCAATCAAGAAGAGGCATTATGAAGATAACAGGTGAGAATTCCTGCAAAGGTTTCCTTTGGATCTTCAGTGAGACTTCCCTGGGCTTAGTTAAGAATTCACTTCATGCTGCTTTACCCATCCCTGAGGGGCCTGGCTTTTTTTCTGCTGCTTCAAAGGGCTCTGAAGAGATGACTTCTGTAATAGCAAATTTTCCTGGGCACTGGGGTGACGAATCATTTTTAGTGCTGTGTAAGAAGGAATTTGATGGGAGGTGCATGTAAATTGTTACAAAGTGTGAGAACATGAATGATATCTCTGTGTAGCTCAGTCTCAGTGTGAGGCACAGGCTGTGCTGGTACAGCAGGGGTCTTGTGTGGGGAGCTGCCAGGACAATTGGGATTGAAAAGCTTTATATAAGGCATGGATTTTCCTTAATGACCATGAAATGTGTCTAATATCTAGTCTTTGCAGCAAGGAGATGATCATCCTAATGAAATTCTTCTTCTAGAGGATTAACTCTGGCATAAAGGTGTGTTACAGATTCTGGTGCTGACACCAACAGTGTCTTTTGCTCTCTCTGAAGTGTTTTTGCTGATTTGTGGAGGAGGATTTCACACTCCAGAAAGAAGATGATAGAGGTTTTTCACATCCTAGTAAACCAAGTCTGTCTGCAGCCCATCCTAGAGAGCAGGTATTGGCACTTGGCTCTGTGCTACTCACCAATTACTTGGTTGCTGTGTGGGAGAAATTGCTTCTCATTTACAAATTTACTGGAGAAAATGAACAGAAACTGCTATTTGTGTTGGGATTGTAGCCAAAGGCTTGGCTAAGGTCAGATTCTTTTGTCCTGTGTATCAGAATATTCCAGATGGAGCTGTTTGGTCCAGAATCTCTGTGCTGAGCTGGATCCAATGAGCTTTCTGACCCCAGTGTGTGGCTTGTGCAAAGTTTGGTCATGTGTAACACCTTGAGACCTGATTGTGACCTTCCAGGACCTGGAGGTCCAACAATACAGATGGAGAGAGGATGTTTACAGGGGCTTGGAGTGACAGGATGAGGGGGAATGGCTTCCCTCTGCCAGAGGACAGGGTTAGATGGGATATTGGAAGGAATTGTTCCTTGTGAGGGTGGAGAGGCCCTGGCACAGGGTGCCCAGAGCAGCTGGGCATCCCTGGAAGCATCCAAGGCAAGGTTGGATGGGTTTGGAGCACCCTGTGCTAGTGGAAGGTGTCCCTGCCCATGGCAGGGGGTGGCACTGGGTGGGCTTTAAGGTCCCTTCCCACCCAAAGGTGCCTTGGAACAAGGTTTGGAGCCTCAGCAGCACCCAGGGTTTGGGCACTGAGGCTGCAGTGTGAGTTTGCTTGGCAGGTGTTCTTGCTCGGGTGAGCACAAACTTTCTAGAAAATTCACTGGTGTAATCCCAAGACATCATAAAGGCACAATTACAAAAGCTGTGCACACCATTTTCTGCTCACTGCAAGTCTGAGGCATCAAACTATTTATAAAGTCTGTCTGAAAACTTGTAATTCTAGGTGTGATACAGCTTGAGATCAAAGTGCTGAAATGTTTGCTGAAGCCTTAAAAACCACTTGCTTCTGTTTGGCTCTTTGCTCCTATGAAAGCCAAATGTGGCCTGAAATCTCTCTTCCAATGGGGCTTTCCCTTGGTGTGTAAATGTGAGTGGTGGGTTTGGCAGACTTGCCTCTGAGTGTTCACTGTGCTGTTTTCCTGCAGCTGTGAGAATATTCAGCCATTTATTGAGGAATTTCTGCAGATCTTCACCTCAGTGCTTCAGGAGAGGAGGTGAGTCTGGCTGGTAGGAGGCCTGAGGGGGCTCAGCTCCTTCCTCTGCCATTCTTCACAGCAGAATTGCCTGAGGCAGCATTACAAGGCATTTGGGAGTCAGAAATCTTGTAAGTAGCTGGCAGAAGTGCAGTGAGAGGATTTCAGCCTGCAGCACAGACCCTGGCACTGAGAAATGCAATTCTTCACTCCCCTTAATCCAACCTCACAAAGAAGAGAAGAGCAATTTAGCCATTAGCTGCCTTTACAAGTTAGGCTGTTATTACTGATCTGTGCTTTCCAGCTGGGCTGACCAGACCAGAAAACTATTAAACATGAATGCTGGAGATGCAAAGGAAGTGGCAGAACTGGGAATTCCATCTTGTCCTCCTGCCCATGCTGGCATTCTGAGCACATTCGCATGGTAAAGCAGATTTTCCCTGTAATGCAGCCCTGGGTTCCAGCCCTCACACCTGAGGAGTGTTGCTGTGGTGTAGTGGGACCAAAATCAGGCATGGCTGGAATCCAGCATTGGGTGAGAGGTTCTCTGTTCCTACCTGAGCACTGAGGCAGTCAGAGAGGCACAGTAGTGCTAATTGATTGAGCTCCACTGATTAAACTTGCTCCTGTGTTTTCAGATTTCTCCGTGACTACGATGAGCTGTTCCCTGTTGAGGATGATGTGAGTCTGCTCCAGCAGGCATCCTCTGCACTGTATCCTTGGGCTTTGCACCCCTGGCTGCTCTTGGATTCCTTCACACCAGTGATATTTCTGCCTCTGGTTAAGCTACATGACTGGCAAGGAGTACTGGAAAGTTTTCCCTTAACAGAAAAAAAAGGATAGGGGGGAGTTGTTGCCTAGAGAAGCTGAGGCTGCCCCATCCCTGCAAGTGTCTAAAGCTTGGAGCAACCTGATGTAATGGAAGCTGTCCTTGCCCATGGCAGGGGGTGGGACAAGATGAGCTTTAAGGTCCCTTCCCACCCAAACCATTCCATGGTTTTGTGAGTGTTGATGCAGGCACAAATTTGGACATGGCTGACAATCCCGTAGTTACTTCAGGGTGATCCCTGAATATGTGCATCCAGAAATGTCCTTAATGCTGTGCTCCTAGAGATGAAACCAGGACAGCCTACATCCTCCAAGCAGTGGAAAGTGCCTGGGAAGGAATAGACAGGAGAAAAGGACTCTCAGAAAAAGCTGTTAAAGCTCCAGCAGCATCCAATGGAGCTTCAGCCATAGTGGAGAGCAGCCCTGAGGACAGGAAGGATCTGGGGGCTGCGTGTGCCCTGGAGGATGAGGTGGGTACAGCTCTGTATGGGACTGGGCTCTGCTCTTCCTGGGGGCTCTGCTCTCCCTGGCCTTCCTCTGTCTGTGAGGACAGCTTGGTTTGCTCAGCTTTGGGGACAACATGAGATGTGGTGTAATTTCTGACCTTTGCTGGATCTCCATGCAGCCTTGGGAAATGAGACATGAAGCTACACCTGAATCCTGAGTTATCTCTGAGCAAATTGCTTCCAGCTCTCATGGCTTGGGTTTTCCCTTGCTGGAGATTATTCAAATACTCTGTTTCATCCCTGCAGCTCATGTGCATATTTTTGAAATGCAGAGCTTGCCTGTTATTTGAGGAAGGGATTCTCCAGGGTGTCCTTGCTGACTCAGGGACTGGCAAAAGGAGCCGTGTGCCCAAATCTGTGCTGGAAACCTCGTGTAGTTTAAACAGCTGGTTTCTCTTTTGGCTCCAGTCTTGGACTTCTGTGTGTAAACCCTGAGAGCCCAGAGTGCTGCTTGCCCTGTGTTTCTGTGCCCACTGCCTGCCCTCAGCTGTGTCCCTGCCCAGTGCCACCAGGTGTGTTTGGTGTCCCCAGTGTGCCGGCGCTGCGGCCGCGCCCGTCGCCGCCGTGTCCGGCGTGGAGCTGGACTCCCTGATCTCCCAAGTGAAGGATCTGCTGCCAGATCTTGGAGAAGGATTCATCCTGGCCTGCCTGGAGGAGTATGGATACGACACAGAGCAGGTGATCAACAACATCCTGGAGGAGAAGTTGGTGCCGTACCTGGATAAGATGGACCGAAGGATGCAAAGGTGTGGGACAAGCTCTGGTTGTTTCTGTCTCACTTAATTGCTCTCACTGAAGGCTCAACACTTGTGGAGCTCTAAGAATTTGCATATTTGGGATAGAGAACAGAAGTGAAGGCTTCTCATTGTCACCTGTCACCAGTTTTCTGCCCTCCTTGTGTCCCTGCAGAGCAGTGGGACCTTTGCTGCTCAGTGTTAGAGTAGAGCAGTGCAGGGCTGTGTTTTGTGACAGGAGACAAAACCACTTATACATGAAATGCTAGACTAAACTAGACTAGAATAGGATAGAATAGAACAGAATAGAATGCTGGGCAATAGAATATATTGCCTCCAAAAGTTATTTTGCTGCAGCATTTGTTGTCACAGCTGTGAAAATCCCAGCTGTCCTACAGGAAAGGGCATCTTCAGAGGACCCAATTCAGCTGGAATTCACCCCACAGGGTCAAATATGGTTATTTAACAGGCTGCTGCTTTGTGAGTGAAGATAGAACAATTCAGATCCATTTTTATGTTCCCTCTGACAAACTTGCCAGGCTTGTCCTGCTTTCCTGGATCGGGCAGGGGATGGAGGGTTTATAGCTGGTGGCAGGATTGAGCTGTTGGAGTTTGTCTGCAGCTGCGAGTGTGTGTTTGTGCTGCACCAGCAGTTCCTGACAGAGCATCAAGATGTGAATGTGCTGTTTGTTCACATTTCATGGAGTTATGGGCAGACTGTCTCACTGTTGCATTAAAGGAAAGCATCTTTATCGGAAAAATGATGTAAAAAAATCTGAGTTTTGCAACAATCTTTGTGTTCCCACCATCAGATCTGCTGACTTTGGCACAAGTGGTGCAGGACAGGCTTTAGGAAGGATTGCTTTTTCTGCAAAGCCAGCAGTTCCACAAGATAGAGCTGCATTTTTTTTCTTCCTGCCTTTTGCATCTTGAAACAAAGCTGCTGGTTCGATAGGAAATGTCGAATTGTGACCCCTGCTGATTTATAGGGGAGCACAGCAGCATTTGCAGCTGCCCAGCTGAGCTGTCTGCACCACCAAAATGAATGTCAAAAGTACAGTCTTTTCACTTACAAGTTGAACAAACATAAACCTGGAACCCTGGGAAAGATTTAACAAGGGAGATAAATATCTTGAAATCAGCAGCAACAAATTATTGGAATTTTTTCCAGCCTGTAATTCATCACACTTAGTGTTTGTCTTCACTGAGTCACTGTGTTGAGACCAGGCAGTCTGTTGAATATTCTGTTGTCCTGCATGGTTTGATAGACTCTGAAATGAACAGAAGAATTTTCTCTTGTCTTTCTGTGGGTTACTTTAGTTTCCCCTCAAATCCAAGCTTTGGGAAGGGAAGGGGTTGTGCCCTGTGACTCAGCCAACACCTCTGGTGTGCTCAGGATCTTTTGGTCAGGATATTTTGGGATTGATAAAGGATAAAGCAAGGGCTTAGGGAAGGGAGAGGATTTCTCTTCCTCACTTCACTTTTGTTTTATTCTCTCTGTTTGTTTTTTAACAGGCAGCTGAAGCCAGACCCTACCCCTCTGGTCAGCTCTCGCTGTAACATTTTCCAGAATGATGAGTTTGATGTTTTCAGCAGGGATGCAGTGGATGTGTCTCGGATCCAGAAAGGCAAGAGGTGAGTGTTGGCACCCAGTCATTAGCTCTGCCTGTCAGGAGGAACAAACACCTGGGATCCTGCACATTTATCTCTCCTGAAAAGCTCCTGCAGGAATGTTTTGGCAGGGGGAAAGGCTTATCAAAAATGCTTCCCACCTGTTTGTCTGGGAAAGTGAAGTGAAATATTATGAGAGGGTTGGTTTCACTTAGTGTTTTTCCTAATTGGCTTTCCTGTGTCTGCTGCTGGAGATTGCTCTGCCAAGCTCATTTGTAATGTCAGGCTCTTCCTCCTTGGGCTTAATATTAAACTTGCACTGAACAACAAACCTTGAAAAGACCCATCCCTGAGCCTGGGATTGTGACTCAGAGCTGAGAATAACTAATGATTTGATCCAGAGCCAAGGGAAGATTCAATATCCATCTACTTCAACATCTGATAACATTCAGTGCCTTAGACTGCTTGCGTGTCCCTGCTGCTGTAAAGCTTCCTGCAGAAGGGCACCTGGACTTGTGGAGTAGTTTGGGTTGGGAGGGACCTTTAAAGGTCATTTAGTCAATCTGCCTGCAATGAGCAGGGATCCCCCTGCCATGAACAGAGATTTCTGCAACCCCCCACCAGTTTTCACTTTGCTTTCTGCCTAGCTGGGTGTGTGGTGCTGGCTCCCACTGATGTCAGCTCTGTGGTGTGGTTCCCTTGTTCCAGATTCTTTTAAAACATATCACAGGATCATGGAGTGGTTTGGGTTGGAAGGAACCTTAAGGCTCATCTCGTTCCACCCCCTGCCATGGGCAGGGACACCTTGCACTGGACTTTAAACACCTCCTCTAACCATCCATGGGTGATCTTAATTGGGATCTATTTACACAGCAGATAACTAAAAGTCTGGCTGGAGTTGGAGCCACTGACCTGAGAGCACCCAGTTAAGGTTTTGGTAGCAAAGTTGCATCAAACTCTAGGAAAAAACCACTTTTGTTCCCAAGTCCAGTGGCCCTGCTCCTCAGAGCAGTGCCACAGTGCTGATCCTGTCTTGGCTGAGCAAGAAAGGAATTTCCTTTCTCTCTGGCCAAGGCCATGACTTTTGTTGTTTCCATAGCTGAGAATTCAAAGGCAGAACCTTTCTCCTCCTGGTGGTGCCTTGCTCTGTGAGACAGGTGCATTGCACAGGTGTGCTGGGTAATCCCTCATTCCCAAAGCCTTGCACAGCTGTGTTGGGTTATCCCTCATTCCCAGAGCCCTGCACAGGTGTGCTGGGTTATCCCTGATGCCCAAAGCCTTGCACAGCTGTGCTGGGTTATCCCTGATGCCCAGAGCCTTGCACAGGTGTGCTGGGTTATCCCTGATTCCCAAAGCCCTGCACAGGTGTGCTGGGTTATCCCTGATGCCCAAAGCCTTGCACAGCTGTGCTGGGTTATCCCTGATGCCCAAAGCCCTGCACAGCTGTGCTGGGTTATCCCTCATTCCCAAAGCCCTGCACAGGTGTGCTGGGTTATCCCTGATTCCCAAAGCCTTGCACAGCTGTGCTGGGTTATCCCTGATGCCCAAAGCCCTGCACAGCTGTGCTGGGTTATCCCTCATTCCCAAAGCCCTGCACAGGTGTGCTGGGTTATCCCTGATGCCCAAAGCCCTGCACAGGTGTGCTGGGTTATCTCTGATTCCCAGAGCCCTGCACAGTTGTGCTGGGTTATCCCTCATTCCCAAAGCCTTGCACAGGTGTGCTGGGTTATCCCTCATTCCCAGAGCCTTTATCCCTGTTTCCCAAAGCCCTGCAGCAGCAGCTGGTCAAGGCCAGAGAGCACTGGGTTCAGCACAGAGCATGCAGTGGCTGGAATATCCAGAGCTCCCTCTGCAGATCACTTGGAGAGCTTTGGAGGCTGTAAATCATCCCTGAGCTGGGCTCTGGGATCTGCTCCCATGGCACTGCCCCCCAGGGGCACCAGCACTCTTGGAGAAGTTCTCCTCTCTCCTGCTGTAGTTATGTGACCCCTTGGGATTATCCTCTTCCTGCTGTCATGTGCCTCCCTTCATTTCAGAACATTTGGGAAGAATCTGCAGGACTCCAGACATTAATTGTGGTTTGAGTAGCTTATAACCTGGAGATCAGCAGTGCCCAAAGATGACCATATCCAACTGAATCCAAGGAAAAGCTGCAGTACCTTGTCTCCAGGATTTAATATTCAGCACTGATGGTTCACCCCAGTTTTGGGGTAACAGGGCTCTCCAAGCTTAGTCTGAGATCTGCTTTGGATTTGAATTCTATCAAATATTTAATTTTTTTTCTCCTTCTAAGTACCTTTTGCTCACCAAATTCTCTTGTGTTCGGGGTGCTGTTGCTAAGCCTGGTGTCACCATAGCACTAAAGAGCCAGAGCAGGTTGTCCTGGCCACTCTCAGCATCAGCAGTTTGGGGCAGAGACTGTCCTTGAGAAAGACAAATCCAGCCAGGACGTGGAGGGAATCAAACACAAGGAAATGAATGTGCCAGCATAGACTCTGCTGATCCTGAGAAGTGATGGCACTTGTCTGTGCCTGTCCAGCCCTGGCTGCCAGCTGAATCTGTCTCCTGGAGCCACAGCATGTCCTGAGCTCCATGAGGAGCTATCCCACTGTTTTTTCCTGGGATTGGTGCCCAGACCATTTCATGCAGCTCCTGTCCAGTCACCAGACCAGCTGGACAGGAAGCAATTAGCAGGTGCAGGGTTCAGGCTCAGCTGAATTCCCACAGGAGCTGTTATCCCAGGGATCCCGGGCTGGGTGAGCTCAGCACGTGCTTGGGAGGGCATTGTGCCACCAGTGCAGGCAGTGAGTCATGGCACACAGGGAACACCTCCAGCTGCAAACTTCCTTTGTTTTGAGATTCCAAATGAAAATCCAGGCTGCTGGATCACATCCCCTCAGTCTGTCCCTTCCTGAGTCACTGCCACTGCCTTGGACAGGTCCTTTCTCTGTTAAATCCGCTGTTGGGATTATATCCTGGGCTGCAAGTTCTCCTGGGAATGCTGGCCAGTGGAATCCCTTGTTGCTTTGCTGTAAATATGTTCTTAGCTGGTCTGAAAAATGGCACTTGAGAGATTATGCTTGTGCAGCTTGAGACACTCAGCAGCTGCTTTTTAAACACTCTGTTTCTTGGTCTTCCCTTCTATAAAATGACTGTAATTTACTTGCCTTCTAAATTTAAAGAACAAGCCCTTGCAGTGCTCTGAGAGGTTGAATCACAGTCACTCTCTACTGTTTTGTTCTTTGCCTTGGGAATTGTATTTATTCTCATTCTCACCTGGTTATTTTTTGGATCTCCCTGTCTACATTTGTCCTTTTCCCCTCACATTTGTGCTCCCTCCATGCACCTTGGCCAAGTTTCACCTGCAATGGGATTGCATTTGGCCTCCTGTGAGAGCTTCCTCTCTGTCTGAAGTGCTGGTGGTGGTCTCCAATTCCTGCTCTTTCTGAGTGGCCAAACAGCCCTGGGACAAATGACTCACCCTGGATCACTCCATCCAGCCCTGGGCTCAGCACAGGAAGGAGCTGGAGCTGCTGGAGTGACACCAGAGGAAGCTCCAGGATGAGCAGAGGGATGGAGCAGCTCTGCTGTGAGGAAAATTAGGATTGTTCAGCCTGAAGTGAAAGCTCTGAGCTGACCTAATTGTGGCCTTCCAGGACCTGAAGGGGCTGACAAGAAAGATGGAAGAGAGACTGTTTACAAGGGCTCTGAGTGACAGGAAAAGGGGGAATGGCTTCCCACTGCCAGAGGGCAGGGATGGAGGGAATATTGGGCAGGAATTGTTCCCTGGGAGGGTGGAGAGACCCTGGCACAGGGTGCCCAAAGAATCTGTGGCTGCCCCTGGATCCCTCGGTGTCCAAGGCCAGTCTGGACAGGGCTCAGAGCATCCTGAGCTAGTGGAAGGTGTGAGGACAGAATAAAATAAGCTTTAAGATCCCTTCCTGCCCAAACCATCCCACGATCCCATAAAGCAGCAGGCCAGTAGGTGGGGGGTAAGGAGAGCCTGTGGCACTGAGGACGAGGCTTGCACTGCTTCACACCCCACTGACTAACAGGACAAAAAGCAGCTTCAGGGGCAGGTTTTAACCCTTTTCCTCCCGCTGCCGGGCAGGAGGGAGAAGGACACGACGCGGAGCCTGGTGAATGACAAGCGGCTGGTGGCGGAGCAGAGGCAGCGCTACAGCCAGTACAGCGTGGTGCTGGAGGAGCTGCCCCTGCCGCCCGCAGCCGCCCTGGGCTACGGGGACTACGAGGACGAGTACGACGACACCTACGATGGGAACCAAGTGGGCGCTAACGACGCTGACTCGGATGACGAGCTCATCGCCAGGAGGTGAATGCTGAGGGGAGGGGGAAGGAGGGAGGCACGGAATTGTCTGGCTCCCACAAACTTGGGAAACGCTGTTTGGGCTCTGTTCCTCCACGAGGGATTCAAACCAGCCCTTTCTCTGTTTGCGCTGTGATGTGCAAGGAGGGAGGTTTGGATCTCCTTTCTCCTGTGGATGGGGAGTGTTCTATTGTCATTACATTGCAAAGGTTCCGTATTGATAGAGTTTCGTACCTCCTCGATGTTGTTTTTAGGTAGCCCCTCTAGGCACTGACTCTTCTTTGTCCTCACAGCAGCCAACTGACTCCAGTTCCCAACAATCCACTCTTTTATAACACTCTTCTTACTGGCTACAGCTGCCTGTTAACATCAGGCCTGCTCCTAATCCTTAATAATTGGCTCAGCTGCAACTCTTTAGGGGGTAAGATGACTTTCTGTACTACCTGTATTTACTTATGTTCTATCCCCCTACGGCAGGCTATTCCTTGAACAGAAAGTGATGGCACTCTTGAGGCAAAGAACCTCATTGGAAAGTGGCTGTACATAAATACAAACCAAATTCCTAGTCAGACCATTCCTAAACTTCAGGAATGTGTTGCAAATGAACACAGAGTGTGCCCAGGATGTTCTCCAGCTTCCACTGGGCCATTGCCTCAATTAGTCAGCAAATCCAAGAGGGGAATTTGCCGTGTGTGGAAATTTGTACTCAGCAGTGCCTCTCCTTGGAGAAACTTCCCTGCAGCAGGGAAAAATGGCTTGGAAAATCAGTGGAGCTGGGCAACCTAAAATGGCTGATTAACAAAGGAAAACCTCATAATTTGGGGAATTTTACAACCAGACTTTCCCCCTCTTGAGTGCTGACAGCTGGAATTGAGTCCCTGATGAACTGCACAGCACTCTGCACCATGACTGTTTTGGGAAACAAAGGGTTAATGGGGATAGAGGCTGGAGAATATTTATTTTAGAAAGTGTGCGGTTTAAAAGCTGCTTTAACATTTCTGAAAGTGGCCTTTTGAATTCTGATGTATTATGAAGATGTCACCATCCCTAACCTCAAACCAAATGGAAGCTTTGAGGCTCTTTGTCCCTTTTTCCCCTCTCCTAAAGTGTTGAGAAGCTTCAATTTAAATCCTTTTTGTGTTTTGCCTGTAAGAATGTGGCACCCAGGTGTTTTTCCCTCTTTCAGGTCTCAGTGACCCTAGAAACAATTAGTGGATGTCACTGCTGAAAACTGGATCTGTTGGTTTGACATAACAAAGGCTTTTCTGGTTCTGCATTTATTTCTTTGGCAGTGGAATGGTGGGTCTGAATTCCAATGGAATTCAAACACAGACACATATTTATGTTAAAGAAGAATTATAGGCATGTGTAAATTCTTCCTCCACCCCCAAGCCCTTTGCTCTGCATGTCCAGAGTGACTCATAAAGCCTGATGAATTTCTCCAGGGTTTTCCCCCTGTAGAAAATTGGGGCACAGCATTGGAACTGGGGCTCCCTGGGTAGCCCTGAGCAGTCAGAGGGTTTGGAGCACAGCACTGCCTGAGCAGGAAGGGTTCTGTCCAAATTTGTCTGCTACAGCAGATGCTCCCTGTCTGCTGTAGCAAAGGATACTCCTTCATATTGTGGCTATGTCTGGATACCCATTTCCCAAAGGAAGCTGTTGTTTCTGTGGAGAAATTCCTTGTGAGGTTTCAGGGTTGGGGTTTTATTTAACTATTATTATTTTCAGTGACAATTTCATAGTGAACATTCCCCAGTGGAGACTGTGTGTTTGCTAATTGCCCATAGGAATGTGGTATTAACTCCTGGGTCTCCTTTTTTTTTGTTCAGGAAAATGAAGTCCATGAAATCTGTAGAGTCTCATCTTTTTGAAGACATAATGCAAACCACAAAGGATGTGCTGTTCAGAGAAATGTTTGTGGCTGTGCTGTTTTCTTTTCTAACTATTTGTGTCTTATTTCCCAGGCCATTCACAATTCCTCAGGTCTTGAGACCTAAAGGACATGAAGAAGGACAGGAGACAGAGGAAGAAGATGAAGAGGAGGAGGAGGAAGCTGAAAAGGAAAGAACAAAGGTGACATTTAGCTGGAGTTGCATTCAAATTTGCCATATTTCTTCCCTGCTTCACCTGCAGGTGATGTGGAGCAGATTTCCTGTTTCAGAGAGGGAATCTTTGAGCAGCAGCAGGGACTGAGCTGCTGTTCAGTGGCTGCTGGGCTGTGATGTGTCCCCAAGGAGAGCTCTCCACAGCTTCCTGCCCTGACTGTGCTGGAGCACTGACACTTCCTCCGTGGGGAGCTTTAATCTGCTTTACCCAGCGACAGACAGAGCCAGCAGAGCACTCTGAGGGTCACTGGCACTCTGTTTCCATGGATGTGCTGGGAGCAGCCATGGGCTGGGAAGGTTTTCAGGCAGGTTTTGTGCCAGGTGTTGTGTTTAGAGTCCCTGACACCAATCCCACTGGTCCAGAGGTAATGAACCAGGAGTTGACTCTGTTCCAAACAGAATCCTCTCCTCTCCAGGCTGCTGCATGGTGCTGATGTGTCTCCTGACCCGTTCCCTTGGTGCTGATGGGTCTCCTGACCCGTTCCCTTGGTGCTGATGTGTTTCCTGACCCGTTCCCTTGGTGCTGATGGGTTTCCTGACCCATTCCCCTGGTGCTGATGTGTCTCCTGCCCTGTTCCCTTGGTGCTGATGGGTCTCCTGACCTGTTCCCTTGGTGCTGATGGGTCTCCTGACCTGTTCCCTTGGTGCTGATGGGTCTCCTGACCTGTTCCCTTGGTGCTGATGTGTCTCCTGCCCTGTTCCCTTGGTGCTGATGGGTCTCCTGACCTGTTCCCTTGCCTCCTTCAGGACCACTTTGTGCAGGACCCCGCAGTCCTGCGGGAGAGGGCCGAGGCCAGGCGCCAGGCGTTCCTCGCCAGGAAGGGGTAAGCAAGGCTGTCCCTCTGCAGCTCTTCTGCTGCTGACTGGGGTTGTTGGGGGTGTTGCTGCTCCTTGGCATTCCTGTGTCAGGGTCCTGCCACAGTGGGGTGAATTCCTCACCCACCCTTTACTTCACTGCTGGTTGTTTTATCCCTTTGAATAGGGGTAGGCATGGCATGGAATCATGGAGTGGTTTGGGTGGGAAGGGACCTTAAGACCATCTTGCTCCACACCCTGCTATGGGCAGGGACACCTTCCACTGTCCCAGGCTGCTCCAAGCCCTGTCCAGCCTGGCCTTGGGCACTGCCAGGGATCCACCCTGTGCCAGGGCCTGCCCACCCTGCCAGGGAACAATTCCTTCTAATAGCCAATCTAAATCTCCCCTTTTCAAGCATAAAGCCATTCCCCCTTGTCCTGTCACTCCAACTAGCAGAACCCTGTGGAAGACAGGCTCTCGGAGAGCACAACTCCCAGAGCTCCAACAGCTCCCACAGGGATTTTGGGACAGTTTCATAGCTGGTTTCAGCTGATGGGCTCAGTGTGTGGAAGGACACAGTGGTGGTGTGGCTGATGCTGCTCCTGGGCTGCCGTAGAGCCCTGAGCTGAACCCCTCACACCTCAGTGTTTGTGGGGATGTGGGATTTCACCCCAGGAGTGCAGTGTGCCTGTTGTGATGTCCTTGCTCTGTGTCCCCCAGGCACAAGCACGACGGCTCTGCCGTTGTTGGCACCGCCAAGGGCCACGGGCAGAGCCGGGAGACGCTGCAGGAGCGGAGGAAGAAGGAAGCCAACAAAAGCACCCGAGCCAACCACAACCGGCGGGCCATGGCCGACAGGAAGCGCAGCAAGGGCATGATCCCGTCCTGAGCAGCTCCGGGGCGGGGCTGCACCGTGCCGGGCCCTGCCCAGGAGGAGGCTCCCGTTCGTTCCTGGCATTCCCTTGCTCGGGGGATGGATGTTGTGTGCAATACCCGGCAGCTGGGCTCACACGGAGCTGCATTCCCTGTGGGAGTGCAATTCCTGCCCTCTGTGTGTGCCCGTGGCTGCAGCCAATACACGGGACAGGCTGCAGCAGCCATTCCTGCCCTTTTGTACTATTTATAATTCAGAGTTTTATTTTCATACTGGAGTGGGCAGCTCCGAGAGCACGGTTTCCATGGAAATGCCTTATCCTGAACTTGAGTTATAGATTGTCCCAGCTTGGAAGGGACCCACAGGAATCATCCAGCCCCACTCCTGTCCCTGCCCAGACCCCCAACAACCCCACCTGTCCATCCCTGGCAGTGCTGCCCAAAGGCCCCTGGAGCTCTGGCAGCCTCGGGGCCGTGCCCATTCCCTGGGCAGCCTGGGCAGTGCCAGCACCCTCTGGGGGAAGAACCTTGCCCTGATCTGCACCTGAACCTCCCAGCACAGCTCTGAGCTGGCAGAGAAAGGCTCAGGCTGTTCCCACTGCCAGCAGACCCACAGGGGTCCAGGTGAGTCAGACCTTATGGATTTCTGTCCCTCAAGTGAGGCCTGTGAAAACAGGTGGTGCAAATAAAAGATGTAGATGTCTTAGCTGGCTTTTTAAGACCCTTACACAGTATTGATGAGCTTCCTGGTATCCAAACAGGCTTTGCTTGGTTAATTTGCTGGTTAATGTGCCCTGAGTGGCCTCTCCCCACCACGCTGTATTTTGTTGCACTGCAGTAGTGCCTGTGGCTGTCACCTCACAGTGGGGAAATCAGCAGTGGGTTGAGCTCCAGGGTGGTAAAGTGCTAGTAAAGTGGTAGTAAGGTCCACACCTTGGTGCCTGGTGTTGTGCAGAGGGCAGGAGTGTGACTGAGGCTGTGTGCAGAGCAGCAGAAATGCAGCAGAACAGCCACTGCCATGAAATGAGGGGAAGCCCTGAATGCTCCAAGGAGAATTTCATTGCCTATCAGTGGTGCCCAAACCTCCCAATGCCAGGCATGGAAAAAGGAATAGATTTACCAGAATCCCCAAATGCTGTATCCAGGATAATCCCCTGCTGGGCTAATGCTGCTCTCCTGCAGCTCCTGCTCTGCACCGATGGCTTCAGCTCCTCCCTGCTGCCCACTGCAGTGCTGTCCCCTCATCCTGTATTCAGCTTTGGTTCAGCTGCTCTGAGCCTGCAATTCTCTCTGAGCTGCTCAGCGTGGTGTGGAGCAGCAGCAGAGCTCAGGGAGCTGGCACTCACTCAGATGGGGCTGTCCTAGGAAGGTTTAAACCTTTCTCTCAACCATCTCCATAAAGCACAGCTGGGACTGGGACAGCTGCAGTTGGGTTTGGCTCCAAAAACAAGAACAAGTGTTTAAGTGCTCGTTGTGTTCTCAGAGTAAACATTTTACCCCCCTGGTGCTCGTTTGCAAACCCAACAAAGCTGCTGTGGGCACCGATTGTGAGCACTGCCTCTGGGCTGGAATTGCTCCTGACTAGTGAAAATGGACTGAGGAGGGGGAGCTGGGGCTGCTGGACTGGGAAAGTGGGACCAGGAGGAGTCACTCAGCCACATCTCCCTGCAGCCACCTGAGAGCTCAGGAATTAACTGAGTCATTACCCCAGGAAGTGCCCAAATCCCCTTCCCACGTGGAAAGAAGTGTTTGACAGGGCCAGGCAGGGCTGGGCTCTCCAGGGAGAAGGGAATGACTGCACAGGGAGGAGGAACTGGACAATCTTTAGGGTCCCTTCCCATCCAAACCATTCCATGACTCCTGAGCCAGCCCCTGGGGGAGCTGAGTGATCCCTCTGCCTTCCCTTGGGTCACTGGGGATGGAGGCAGCTGTGACACAAACCTGGCATCACTTCTGCTCCTGCAGCCACGGGAGGAGCCAGGTGGTGCAGGGATCATCAGGGAAGGATCCACAGCACCTCTGCAAGCTGCAGCTGAGCCCCTCTCAGCACACTCCTGCTAGGGCAGGGCTGCAGCAGCACCTGCAGCTCTGAAAGGCCCCAGGGCAGGAATTCCACCAGAGCTGAGCTACAAAAGGTGCTGTGAGTGATTCTGAGCCCCTTTTCTGTGCACAGACCAGGAGAAGCAGACAAGGGTTGTCATGAACCTCATCTAAATGCTTTCAAACCCATTTTAAGATGTTGTGATTCCTGACAGTGCCTTAGAACTCAGGCACAGCGCTGGTTTTAAAGATTCTCCACCTCCCAGAGAAGGAGGAGGCACAGAGGGGGCAAAGGATGAGTGAGGTGAACACACAGACACAAGAGAGGACCAGGAGTTTTATTTGAACACAGTAAGGGGAGTACAGCAGCAGAACTCCTTGAGTCCATCTGGCTTCACATGGTATCAGTTGGTGGCTCGGGGTTGTTCCATCAGGAATCCATGCCCAGTTTCAGGAGGCTGAATCCATCCCTGCAGTGCCTGTTGCCACCCCAGGCTGGCTCCTGCTGCTGAGCTGCTCAGTTCTCATACTTGTGCTTGATGTGCTTCCACAGTTTCTGCGTGCAAAACAAGCAGGGGGAAAAAAAAATCAAGATGTCTGAGGCAGCTTATAGTGGGGTTTGAATAACAGAACCCAAAATGCAAATTATCCTACTGGGGAGGTGGGGATGGAGTCCTGTACTGGATCTGGGGGACACAGGGATACACATGGGGACTCCTGGCTTCTAATGTGGACAGGGAGAAAGTGCAGAGATTCCCCTTCCCCTGTTCTGCTCTGGATTAGTGGCCCAGAGACACTGCCTCGAACTCCCACCCACACTGGAGAGGGCAGTTCTGCTCCTGCACATAAGGGATGCACAGAACACTCATGGAATGGGTTGGAATGGACCCTAAAGCTCATCCAGTGCCACCCCTGCCATGGCAGGGACACCTCCCACTGTCCCAGGCTGCTCCCAGCCCCAGTGTCCAGCCTGGCCTTGGGCACTGCCAGGGATCCAGGGGCAGCCACAGCTGCTCTGGGCACCCTGTGCCAGGGCCTGCCCACCCTGCCAGGGAACAATTCCCGAGATCCCATCCATCCCTGCCTTCTGGCACTGGGAAGCCATTCCCGCTTTTCCTGTCACTTCAGGTTCTTGTCCAAAATCTTTTTCTCATCTCCTGGAGCCTCTGTATGCCCTGAGGGGACTCCAAGGTCTCCCCAAGCCTGCCTCGCTATCCCGCAGTCATTATCCCGTCACTGCTGTACTTAGGAACCTAAGGACGCCTTGACCCCCAAGGTTCACGCTGGGGACACCCAAGGCCACCAGCCCTTATCCCCTTCCTGTGCCGCGGTCAGATGAGCCAAGCCGGGGCCTGCAGAGCACAAAGCAGTTCCTTATCCTCCTCCCGCTGCCCCTGCCTTGCACGGCCCTTCCCAGCGGCCAGAGAAGCCCAAGGACACCCCAAGCGCGGACCGCCGAGCGCCACGACAGCCGCGGAGCCCCTCGGGGGCGGCCGAGCCGCGCTGACCCTCAGCGAGCCCTGAGGCCGAGCCGCGGGCCCGGGGCTGCCGGGGCGGGGCCCAGCGGGACCGGCCTGACCTTCAGCGCTGGGCCCGCGCCCGGGCGGCCCCGGCCGCGCCTTACCCAGCCCTTACCCCTTCGTTGAGGTGCTCGAAGAGCGCGTCCGCGCCCTGGTCGAAGGCGCGCTCGAAGAGCACCGCGCCCAGCATGATGGACAGCGCGAACGTGGAGCTGCGGCGGAACAGCGACTCGTACACCCGCCGCAGCAGCACCATCTTGCCCGCGTGCTCTGCGCCTGCGCCGCGCCGCCAGGGCTGCTGGGGGATGTAGGCGGTGCTCCGTTATTTATACGGAGTGCGCGTGCCCGTGGGGCATGCTGGGGGTTGTAGGCTGCGCTTTGTGCCGTTTGCGACCTGCGCATGCGCTGTTGCCGTAAGGTGTTGTGGGAGTTGTAGGCAGCGCTGCGCGGGCCTGGCCAGAGGTGAGTGTGGCGGGGGTACCGGGCGGCCCTGTGAGGGGTCCCGGTGAGGCTCCGCTCGTCCCGTCCCTCCCGCTTTGTCCTCAGCGGCCTCCGCTGGGCAGCCCCGGGGCTGTGCGGTGAAACCGGCCCGGCCGGGGCTGGGGCGGGACCCAGGCGGGGCTGGGGCCGGGGGGCGGCGGGGCGGGAGGGCTGAGGGGGCAGAGACACCCCAGCCCTGCCCTGCCCTGCCCTGCCCTGCCCTCCCTGCCCGGGTGTGACAGGGACAGGAAGGAGGCTGCGGTCACTGCCCTCAGCTGACCCCCGGAAGGTGGGTGGGACGCGATTTGGGGTGGTTTTTGGGGTGTTTTCTGCAGTTTGGGGTTGCAAAAGGAGATTGGTGTCAGTGTCGGGGGAGTGGGAGAGGGTTATGGGGCTCATGAATCCTGGAACGGTTGGGTTGGAAGGGACCTGAAGCCCATCCAGTGCCACCCCTGCCGTGGCAGGGACACCTCCCACTGTCCCAGGCTGCTCCAGCCCCAGTGTCCAGCCTGGCCTTGGGCACTGCCAGGGATCCAGGGGCAGCCTGTGCCAGGGCCAGAGGTAAATTTGGATTTAGGAAGGCAGAACACAGAGGGGCAGGACAAGGGAATCCTTACACTGAGGCTGTTTCCCCACAGGGCTGTTGCTAAACAAGTATCCATGAAGTTCCAGAGCAGGCCCTCAAGTGACTGTTCTTGCTCTGTTGTTTTGTCCCACCCGCTCAGAAGTAGCACAAGGTCTGGCTGCAGAGGAATTTCTCCTGATTTATTAATATTTTTTTTCCCTCATGCAATGACTGTGGGGACATGTGGGATTTTTCTGGGTTAAGACAAGACCTCTGCTTGTTCTGGATGCCTGGAAGGTGCCTGGCACATTCCTGTGTTGTGTTATCCCTTTGGAACCCCAGAATATCCTGAGCTGGAAGGGACCCACAGGATCATCCAGCCCAGACCCCCAACAACCCCATCCTGTCCATCCCTGGCAGTGCTGCCCAAAGGCTCCTGGAGCTCTGGCAGCCTCGGGGCCGTGCCCATTCCCTGGGCAGCCTGGGCAGTGCCAGCACCCTCTGGGGGAAGAACCTTGCCCTGAGCTCAGCCTGAGCTGCCCTGGCCCAGCTCCAGCCATGCCCTGGGTTCTGACTCTGGTCACCACAGAGCAGAGCTCAGAAAAACCTAATTTTTATTTTTCAAATGTAACTGCTCTGGATTATCTAACACAAATCCCTCAGCTGCCCATTAATTGCTGCCACCAGGATGGTTTGTGTGTGGTGGGATTGGTGTTGATCCCAAATCAAGCTCTGGATTCCCAGTGGAAGCTGTCCCCACCTGTGGCAGGGACTGGGATGAGATGAGCTTTAAGGTCCCTTCCAACCCAACCATTCCATGATTCTCTGACAGCACACAGGGAATGGCTCCCAGTGCCAGAAGGCAGGGCTGGATGGGATATTGGGAATTGGGAATTGTTCCCTGGCAGGGTGGGCAGGCCCTGGCACAGGGTGCCCACCCTGGATCCCTGGCAGTGCCCAAGGCCAGGCTGGACACTGGGGCTGGAGCAGCCTGGGGCAGTGGGAGGTGTCCCTGCCATGGCAGGGGTGGCACTGGATGGGCTTTAATGTCCCTCCAACCCAAACCATTCCATGATTCCATGTTTCCTCTGGGTGGAATGGAAAGCAGCATCTGTGCCTCTGCCATTGGGAAGGTGCTGGCAGACTCTGCTGCCATCCCAGGTCTCCCTGCAGATCTGGGCCCGTTTAAATTGGCAGCTGAGTATCAGCAGGCTGACACTTGGATTTAATTACCTCACGTCTGCCTGGGTATCCGAAGTGGCTGCAATGGCCCCGAGCCCGGGCTGTGGGACGGCAGGAATTGAGGTCAGGGCCCGGCAGCAGCTCCCGGGGCCGCTGTGGAGACACAGCCACCGAGGAGTCTGTGCCCCTTCCCGGTCACCTTCCTGCCTCTGCCCGGGGAAACGCCCCCAGGGGCAGAGATAGAATCTGCAGCTGACAGAGCGCCGTGGAGAGCTCTGGCAGCAGCTGGAGCAGGGAAATGTGGCATGGGGATGGTGCCCGGGGTGTCTCAGCTAGAGTTGTCCCAGACTCCTCTCTGTCACCTTCGAGGTGCCTCACACCAGGGTGTTGCTCACCCAGCAGACACAGCACAGCATTGCTGTTACACTTTCATACAACATAAAGCCCTGGGTTGTTGGAGTTTTGTGGGTTTTTTTTTTATTTTATTTTAATTTGCATTTATTCAGGAAGACTTTTAAGCTGGCACAAAGCCTGGCTGGAAGCATTTATGGCTGCGGTGGGCCCAGGTCTGAGTGCCCTGATTCAGTTGCAAATCGGGGGCTGGAGATGCTGAGTGGAAACGGCCAGGCTGAGGCAGCTCTTTGTAGAACAGCTACATTTACTTTATTCCATAATGACTGAGATGGATTTAATTAGGAGCCATCTCTGTTTTCAGCTGAATAATGCTCTTTGTTTACTGCTGGAGCCGTTTGGGGAGATGGAAATAGGCTGGTGCTGCTCAGAAGCAGCTTCTGACTCCTCTGGACTCACAGAGTGCTGGGAAGTGCTGCTGTTGCAGAGAGTTGGCATCCATGCAGTGGAATCCTTGAAAAGATGGGGATGAGTGTTGGGTGTAATCGCTGAAGGGGAAAGTCTCAGGGAGGATCTGATACCTCTCTAATTGCTTTTTACAATCCCTCCGTCCCCTGCAATGGGAATTGCTCAGAGAATTTGGGAGAATTTGGGAGCAGGCAGCTGTGGGATGTGGGATCTGGAGTCTGCAGGAGCTTTCTGCCCTGGTTGTTGGGGGAGGAGGGGGAAGGAGCTCCTGCAATTATTGCTGTTGGAGTGATGAAAGGGAAAGTTTGAAATACGATTTCAAAGGCTGGCTGCTGCTGGGCTTCCGCAGGCAGAATTCCCTGGGAGATCTCTGCAAACTTGTGTGGGACCACTGCAGAATCTCATTTGTTTTCCCTGTCTGCAGCATTCTCTTCTGCAGAGATGGAGTGCAGGAGCCAGCAGCTGAGACAGGGAGATTTCTGTGTCACCAGGAACTTTGGGAGACTATGGAATAGCATGTGGAACAGGGATTTTTCAGTGTTTAAAAGCTTTGTTCCCCCTGAATTCCAGCAGCTTCACCACAGTGCTGCAAACCTGCACAACTCAGGGATGCAAACCTGCAAAACTCAGGGATGCAGAGGATGAGGGAATTTGTGGCTCCATGCTCATTAAGCAGTGCTTGGGTTTGGATTCTTGGGCTGGAGGAGAAGATTTCAGACCTCAAGCCCTGCAGAGCTGGGTCAGGATCAGCCCAGGGCATGGGGGATTTGGGGCCCAAGGAAGGAACCTCAAAGGGATTCCAGTTCACTTGGAATATCTGAACATTTTACCTTCAGTGTGGAGGTTTTCAATCCAATATTAAAAATCTCAGAAGGTTTTCCCATGGAATGCAGCTTTGCTTTAACTTGTGGTGTGAGGCCTCAGAGATTTGCAGGGGTTTGATTTTGAAGCACAGTTCCTGGGAGCAGGGGAGGGAGGGGAATGTGGTGCTGTGCTCCTGCTGGGATGGATGTCTGGCAGGAGGCTTGGCAGCCCTGCCTGAGCTGGGCACACCGGGCTCTGAGGGGTTTCCTGGTGCTCTGCTCTTCGTGCTGAGCCAGGGGAATCAGCCAGGGGGCTGTGATTGATTCTGGAGCCATTTTATTTATGAAATCTTTATTTCTTTGCTGGTCTCTGTGCCACTTTTTAAATGCATTCAGCTGTCAAAGTGTCAAAACGTGGAGAATTGCTTTAGGAGTTTATCTCCCAGTCCATCCATCTTTGCCATTCACCAGGTACCTCTGTATCCCTCAGGAGAGAGCTTGCAGCTCCTTCAGGGTGTTTGTTGCACCTCCAGCAGGGACATCTGATGGGGACAGGTGCCTGAAGGATAAAACACAAGCTGATCTCACCTGCACTGACAGTGGCAGGCCCAGCACAGGTGGGAGCTCCCAAATTCTCTTGTGATCTTAGTGCTGTACTCAGAGCAGACACACCTTGGTGCCCATAGGCTGGGGAGGATGAGGAGAGCAATCCATGGAAAAAACAGGTGGCTCAGTGGATTGTAGAAAATACATCATGTAGTGTTTGTAATGCAGCTGCCCACCAGGACAGGTGAGATCAGCTTCTGTTTTGAGGACAAAATGAGCTTCACTGAGTTTCTTCCTTACCTTCCAGAGGTGGACACTGGGGAGTTTCCTTTCTCTTTTGTATCAGCTTGTGGAGGTTGTGGTCAAAGGTCCCCAGGACCTCCAGCTCCTCCTGTTTGCACCTTGGGTGGTTTGTGCTGCACCTTGGGTGGTTTGTGCTGCACCTTGGGTGGTTTGTGCTGCACCTTGGAGGCTTTGTGCTGCACCTTGGGTGGTTTGTGTGCACCTTGGGTGGTTTGTGCTGCACCTTGGGTGGTTTGTGCTGCACCTTGGGTGGTTTGTGCTGCACCTTGGAGGGTTTGTGCTGCACCTTGGATGCTTTGTGCTGCACCTTCTCTGCAGCCTGTGGCTCTGTTTCCTGTGCTCTGAGCTCGGGGAAGGAAATCTTTCCAGCAGAGCTGTTGTTGCTTTGGGTGACAGAGATAAATGCAGATCAGGCCTTTTCTCCCATGTACAGGCAGCAGATCCTGCCCCAGCAGGCTGTGATGGACAAGGGTACAAACTGTTGGGTCTCACCTCTTTCTCTGCCTGCCAGCCCTGAGTGATTTGAGTTCCCCTCCTTTGGAAGCAGGCACTGTAAATCCTGGATCCTCCATTCCCATGGCTGGACGCCCAGGAGCTGCCTGATGACCCCAGGACTTGCTGATGCTGTTTTGCCAGGAGAGAGATGGGCAAAAGGTACTTCTGTGACTACTGTGACAGGTCCTTCCAGGACAACCTGCACAACAGGAAGAAACACCTCAATGGAGTGCAGCATCTGCGGGCCAAGAGAGTCTGGTACGACTTATTCCGAGGTGGGTGCTCCCAGCTTCTGCCACTGCCTTCCTGGGATGGATGGGGAGGATGAGGAAGAGAAAATAAATCAGCACTGATGGTTTAACACTCTGTGTGCCAGCAATTTGAGCATGTGATGCTGCTGGATCAGGCAGTCTCAGAGGTGAAACCCTCTTGTGTGGCTCTGACTTGTCTCAGCACACAGTTCCAGGTGTGTTGGTGCCAGCCTGAGGAGTGCAGTGGGAATGGGCTAAACTGGCTGTGAAACCATTGCCTGTGTGTCCCTCTGCTTCCTTCTGCTCCCTGACCAGTTTGGGACTGGACATGATGGGATTTTCTGTGCCAAGGATCTTTACCTGGGTTCATCCCTTGTCTCCCCAGATGCTGCTGCCATCCTGCAGGAAGAGCAAACCAAGAAACCTTGTCGGAAGTTTCTGCAAACAGGTGAGGAGGTCTGAGGTGGAAAGAAGTGCCTGGGCTCGAGCAGCTCCTTGCAGAGCCAGCCCAGGGCTGGAGGGAGGGGCTTGGGCCTGTGTCTGGCATCCAGGTGTGATGGAGCCTGGCTTTGCTTGCACAAGAACCTCCTCTGGGTGGTTCTCATGGGACTCTGGCTCTTCCTGGAATTATTAAAGTTGGAAAAGACCTTTAAGATCACCGAGTCCAAATGTCAGTACAGCACCACCATGTTCATCATTAAACCATGTCCCTAGGTGTCACATCCACAGACTTTTTTGAGCACTTCCAGGAGTGGTGACTTGGGCAGCCCATTCCAATGCTTTACAACCCATTCTGTGAAGAAATATTTCCTAATATCCAATCTAGAGAATTTTGAAACTGAATTTCCAACTCTCACTATTTCATTCCAGGACAGTGTGATTTTGGGTCCAACTGCAGATTTTCCCACATGACAGAGCAGGACCTGGAGAAGCTGAGTGCCCAGGTTCAAGGTGAGTCCTCCAACAAGGCAATGCCTGAGGGTCTCCTTGCAGGGGGAGTTGCTGCAGGGGGTGTGAGGGCTTGTGCAGGCTGTCATCCCTTGCTGCCTGCACAGAGCCAGCCAATCCCTCCTGCTTCCCAGTGCTGTGTGAGCCTGGAAGTGCTGCAGTTTGTCATATGCTCCCTGCTCTCAAGCTGCTGGCACAGACACAAACCTGGAGCTGAGCAGTGCTGCTACCACTTGGCAGCAAGAGTTTGGAGTGGCCTTCCTGAGCCCTCGGGGTTTTGTTCAGTCAGGGAATAAAAACTGTCAGCAGCAGAGGGCACTGGTACATCACATCCCCTTTAATTTATGGATTTGATTTCCCCCCACCTTGCTGCTATTACCAGGGAGCTGCTGCTGCCACCCGTGGGAAGAGCTGGTGGGAAGAGCTGTCCTGTGAAAGGGGTCCTGGATCCAGAAACAGCCTCTGCTTGGGTGGCTTTGGATGGAAGTGAAGTGTGGGCAGAGGGTGGATGGCAGCTGCTCCCTGCTGGGAGCCTGCAGAGCACTTCTGAACTCTCTCATTCTGGGACTACCATTCTTGGAGCTACTTTTCTTTCAGGGAAAAGAGGTGGTAGCTCTGTTTTCTCCACTGGAGTCATTACTTTAGTGGGTAAAGAAAATCACAGAATCACAGACTGGGCTGGGTGGGAAGGGATCTTAGAGCTCATCTCACTCCACCCCTGTCATGGGCAGGGACACCTTCCCCTAGACCAGGTTACTGCAAGCCCCATCCAGCCTGGCCTTGGACACTGCCAGGGAGTGTGAGTGAGGTGTTGGTGAGAACTTGTGGAATGGTTGAAATCCCCACTGGAGATCATCTAATCCTCACCATGCTGCAAGCAGGGTGAACTCAAGCAGGGTGCTCAGGGCTACATCCAGTGTGTTTCAAATATCTCAAAGCTGGGGACTCTGTGGGTGACCTCATCCAGTGTTTGACTAGGTTCATAAAAAAGTGTAATTTTTAAAATATTTCAATAGAAATTCCTGATGAAAATTCCCATATTTTGGGTTGTGCCCATTGTCTCAGTAGTGGGGAGCCCAGCAGTGGGTGCAGCACCCAGATCTGGTCTGACAGTGTGGAGCAGAGGAGGATTCCTTCCCCAGGCTGGTGTCCCAGTGCAGCCCAGCTTGGAGCAGCTCCTATGCTCAAGCTGGGTGCTCAGGGCCACATCCAGTGTGTTTCAAATATCTCAAGGCTGGAGACTCTGTGGATGACCTGATCCAGGGTTTGACTAGATTTATAATAAAAATGTGGAATTTTTTAAGTATTTAAATAGAAATTCCTGATGAAAATTCCCATATTTTGGGTTGTGCCCATTGTCTCCGTAGCGGGGAGCCCAGCAGTGGGTGCAGCACCCAGATCTGGTCTGACAGTGTGGAGCAGAGGAGGATTCCTTCCCCAGGCTGGTGTCCCAGTGCAGCCCAGCTTGCAGCAGCTCCCATGCCCACACCCTCTCTGCAGCCAGCTGTTGTTTTGCCTGGAGTCTGGCAAAGCCAGGCTGAGGTGTTGGAAGTGTGGGATGTGACAGGGGGGTGTGCGTGGGGCAGAGCCTCTCCTGGCCCTCCCAGGGATCCCGTTTAGGGAAGGAGAGCTCAGGGGGAGGCAGGCAGGCACACAGAGCTATTCCAGGTCGTGCTGAGTCAGGGAGAGCCCCCGAGGTGACTCTGAATCAATCTCTGAGCGCTGCTGGCAGTCAATAAAGCCACGGTGGGGAGGGAGTGCTCCAGCCCTTCCCACAGCCACCTTCCAGCCAGAGCCTGTGCCTGACCCCCTCTGCTGGGCTCCCCAGGGTGCACAGAGTGGCAGCACAGGCACCTCTGGCATTTCCAGGCGCTGGCTGCTCTGCAGGAGCAGTGGGAGCTCTCTGGAGCGGAGCAGGGAGGGCTGGCAGCTCCTCGGCGCTCGGGCAGCTTTCCTTGCCAATTACACTTGTTATTGAGTATTGACTTGTGTCAAATGGGTCGGTGTAAGTGCAGGATTGGCTGCTGAGAGCCAATTCCAGGGAGATTACTGGGAAACCTTGCATTTGTGCTCCTGAGTCAAACATTTCATTTACCAATTAGCCCTGAAGGAGCGATGGCCAGGGGACAGGGGGTGCTTGGTTGAAGAGTTCAGTCCTGCTCACCTCTCTCATGGTGAGGTTTCCTCCATCACACAGCTCTGATCAGACAGTTTGGAGGGATTTAGGGTAGGGGTAGGAAAAGGCTCAGCAGGATTTGGTGGAGGAGAGGGACAGCCTGTAACAGACAGGATGGAAGGAGCAGACACTGTCATGAGGACATCCCAGCACTCCTCCAGCTGCCAAAGCACCCTTGTCTCAGGTGCTGGGGGTGAGGAGGGCAGAGTTGAGGGCAAGCTTGTAGTGGCAGGGTGTGTAATTCACACAGGATCCTCCATCAGTAATATCCCACATGCATTCCCACTCAGGATCTCTGAGCCATGAGCCAGCAGGATTGGAGCAATCTGGACCAGGCTGCCTCTCACTGACCCAGCTGGGAGATTTTGGCAGCTTTGGAGCCAAAGGTTATCAAGGATTTGAGATGAGCTGAGAGGCTGGAAGCTCCAGAGCTTTCCCAAGCCTGGGGGGACCCTGCTGGGGGTGGCCAGGCTGGTGGGGGATGCTTTCCTGGTGGGCCCACAGTGCTGCTTAACCCCCTTTCCTCAGCTCTGGTGCAGGCAAAGCCTTGTCTGACTTTTTTTTTAACCCATCTAAACCGTGATGACACTTTTTTTATCATGTAAATATTGAACCTGTCCCTGAGTCCCTGTGAGTATTTGGCATTGGTAGCTCTGTGTCCGTGAACTCACCTTGATAATGAAGTATTTTTATCACAGCCAAAGGAAACGTAACATTATCCTTAACATTTGGCCCTTTTAATGCTGGGAGTTCACCCTGTAGTTTGTGTAAGTTTTGTGGGTTAAGTAGGAAAATTTCTGGATGATTCCATGTTCTAGAACAGCTTGGAGCCTGGCCTACTTTAGCATCAGCATCTCTGCACCCTGTAGAATATCCTCATCAAGAAGCAACAGTTTACACCTTCAGCAGGGAGGGAGCTCATATTCCCAGCTGTTCCCCCATCAAAGCATTAGCCTTCTGCATCTGCTGCATCATTCATCAGCCAGACACTTGCAGGCTGTCATTTTAAGTACAGTCATGTCAGGAAAAGTCACTGTCAAATTGCCATCTCCTTGCTCAGAGTTATTGGCTCCCCGCTAATCCGTGTCCCTGGTGCAGGCAGGATCGACCTGCCTGGGCTCTGGTGGCTCTAACCAGAGGAGGGCACAGCTGGGGAGGGTTTGCAGGGTGTCCATGAGGTTGCAGGGGTCTGAGGGCCCTGCTGGGGTGGCTGGAGTTCACTGGTTTAACTGGGCAGGGAGCAGGAGTGCTCACCCTGGGCTGCAGGGCTGTCACTTGTTTGGCTGCTCTGATTGCAGGGGCTCTTCCGCCTCATCTCAGCCTGCTCTGGTGCTGGTCTTGTGCTCTGGAGGAGCTGGGCTTCCACATCATCCACCAGGGAGGCAGCTGAGGGATTTCGTGTGCATCTCTTTGCTGGTGGGAGCTGAGGGATTCCCTGTGCATTGCCTTGCTGGGTGACCCCCAGCAAATATTGGCAGGTTCCATCTCACACAGCAGTGCCTTTGTTGAGAATAAAACCCATGAGGAGAGAAGATAAATGTGGACCCTGCTCTGGCATCATTAGAGGCACTTCACAACTGCAGATGCTCTTTCAATTGGCTGTAATCAGACTTGAAGCAAACATCACAGTGAGGAGGAGGAGGAAGGGGGAAGCACCTTCACATCTGTCCAGCTGCACAGGCATGTGTGTGGAGCAAGGGCTGGTAAAGACCTTCCAGAGCTGCTTCTTGGAATAGCTGTTGGCATTCAGGGAGTATTTCCAGTTTCAGGGTGCATTTGGTGGTCCCTGGATGGGATGTGTGTGCTCCTGAGGGACATGGACATCATCAAGGTGGGCAGAGCTGGAGACCTGCCTGTCCCTGCTGCCACATTTCTGAGCCTGAGGTTTGGGCTGCTCTGGAGCAGCAGCTCTGGAGCTGTGAGAGCAGGGAGACAGCTGGATGTCTTTCTGATGTGGATATCTGGGGCCTTATTTGGGGCAGTGCAAATCCAGAGTGGATCCACAGCATCCAGTGAACTTTTCTGGCTGGGACCATGAGTTGTGGCTACTCCATTCCTGCTGTGGTACCTTGGAGCTCCCTGCTCTGAACAGAGAAGCTTGGACTGCTCATGCTCTGTTCTCTGTTGGGGCTGGGAGCTGGATGAAGAGGAAATCACAGTGGTACAGAGAGGTGGGAGAGATTCTCCATGATTTTCTTCCCTGCCCCATTGAAGCTTCTCACAGACACTCCTTGTCTGTCCCCTTGCTGAGGTGGGATGTGCTCAGGAGGTGGAAGAACATGGAACAAAGGGAAATAAGGTGCTCAAGGTTGCCAGATGAGTCTAACCCTGAGTGTGAGCATTGCCCAGCTCTCCAGGCTGAGCTTCTTGCCTGCCCATCTCCCCACCTGGCCAGCTGGTTGAGCTGACCCCAGGTAGCTCTGATCCCTGGGAACAGCTGTGAGAGACTGGGACATTGCTGTCCCAACCTTCTCACTGGGCTCAGAGCAGCAGCCAGACCCCAGCAGGCTTTCTGTGGTGGCACTGGGCACATTGTCACTCCAGCCAGCAGCAGCAGCTGAAAAGGCTGGATGACAAATTATCCATCTGGCTGCTCATTGTGTAGCACATCCCTGCCATCCTGATTTAGTATTCAACAGGCAGATGAATAATTGGTTGCCACCAGTAGGATGAAGTGATCCTTCACTCTGCCCAAGCACTATTAATTTCACACTCTGTCTGCAAAGGTATAATATTTTCCTTAAAGCATGTGACACAGGGTGGGTGGGTGTGGAGCAGGCTCCTGAGGGGCATGGCTGCAGGTGCCTTGATCCCTAAATGGGATCAAGGGTCCCCCAGAGGGATGGATGAGCAGGGCTAAGGGAATGACATGCAGCTGCCTCTGCTTCCTTTTTATTGTCACCAGTATTTGGGTTTCTGAGTTCCCTGCTCTGTTAGGTGGGAAGTTCCCCCTAGGCTGGGATCACTGGGAGTGTGTCCTCACCCTGATGTGCTGGCAGGAGTGTGGCTGTGTCAGGACTCCTGCTAGCCCTGTCCAGCAGCAGCTCCCTCCTGCAGCTGGGGACACTGGGGAGCTTTGCTAACTGGGCAGCTGTGGGTTTGTGCTGCGCTGGCTCTGTGCCCTCCTCCCCAGAGGGTGCCTGTGGCCATCTGCCCACACAGCCCTTCCAGAGTGATTGGAGGGGTTGAAATCTTGATTCAGTAAACAGCAGAGGTTTCCTACTGGTTTCCTTCCTCATTCCTACCCACCATGAGAAACAGAACAAGGAGTAATGGGTTCAGACTGAAAGAGGGGACATTTAGGTTAGGTATAGGTTGGAGTCAATGATCTCTCTTGAACCTGATTGATTCTGTAATTCTGTGATTTATGGAAGAAATCCTTCCCTCTGATGGAATGAGGGTGCCCAGAGAAGCTGTGGCTGCCCCTGGATCCCTGGCAGTGTCCAAGGCCAGGTTGGACAGGGCTGGGAGCAGTCTGGGACAGTGGAAGGTGTCCCTGACTGTGGCAGGGGTGGGACAGGATGAGCTTTGAGATGACTTCCAACCAAACCATTCGGTCGTTCTAAATACAAGAACTTGTCCCCTGGTTCTCTCTGCCCTGGTTCTGCCCCTGGGCTGGTGACAGCTCTGCCTGGGCTGAGCAGGGGCTGGGGACACATCAGGCAGGGAGCTCCTTAAGCAGCCCTGACAGCAGCTCTGGGATGTGTCTGCTGCCGGGAACACGCACCCAGAACCGTTCACACTCCCCGGGCTGCCAAGGCTGCATCGATCCCAACACTGTCCCTGTCATTTCCACCTAACAGGGCAGGGGTGGCAACGTTGCTGCTGCCACTTGGAGGGACACAGCTCTGGAAACAGCTCAGGGCAAGCTGAGGCTGTTCCAGGAAAGGATGAGGGTGATCTGCCCCAGGGGGAGATGTCAGACTCCCCTCAGTGCCCAAACTGCCACCGTGCTGGTTTGGCTCTTGTCCCCTGCTCTGCCTGGCTGCAGCTGTCACCAGGCATCAGATGGCAGGAGGGCACAGGAGGAGGAGGAGGGGCTGCCCAGGCATGGTGCACACTCTCCACCCTGTGAAACTGCAGGGTAATGAGCAGCAGGTTTAATGGAGTGAAAGGACAGGGGTCTGGTGGCCCTTTCTCTCATGGCCCTCCCTCTGATCCAGCCCTTTCTGATCTCAATCTTTCTCTCAAGCAGGAGAGAAGAGGCTGAAGGAGCTGCAGAGGGAGGGAGCAGATATCCCACCGGGCACCATCGAGGACTGGCTGGACAAGAGAGCCCAGAGGCTGAGTGCAGCTCAGAGCAGCAGGTACTGGGTGCTGGGGATATCCAGGTGTGGATGCAAGGGGGATCCCACAGGAGGGCTGGGATAGAGGAGGGTGCAGGGCATCAGAGCTCCCAACACCCCCAGGCAGCACTCATGGGGGGCCTGTGTGTGGGTGCAGCCCTGCCTGCCCCACCAGGGATGTGTGCACAGGGGACACTTTGGGAACAAGGCACAGCAGAGCTGCCCTTGCTCTGTGCAGGGCTCACAGACACACCTGGAAGGACAGAGCTGCTGCTGTGCTGGCTCATTACTGCCCAGGGTTCAGTGTCAGGAGCCTGCTTTCATCTGTTGACAGCTCCCCCATGCCCTGCCTGGCAGGGAGGGTGGAATTGGCTCCTCCTCACAGGATCCATTCAGAGTGGGGCACTGCTGTTTCCTCGCTCACCTGACTGTGCCGCAGGCTTAATGGGATGACATTTGGGCACGTGCCAAATCTCTCTTCTGTTCTTTCTCTGTTTGTTCCCGTCCTCTCCGTGTTTGGACTGGGCAGGAGCTTCCTCCTGGTGCTTGTCTGAGCTTGTTGCTCTGGGATTGTTCTGTCCCTCAGCTCGGCTGCCCTTGGCCTTGCAGAGGTGCCCACATTCCTGTCCCCTGCACTTCACTTGCCCCATTTTGTTTGTCCTGCCTGTGAATCCCTGGAACATGGGATAGATCAGCTCTTATAGAAGATAGCCATCACTATTCTCAGAGGAATTTCCAGACCTTTAAAACTACTTGGTCACACCCAGAGGAATGTTCAGACCTTCAGAAATGGGTCTGTGCTGCCTCCATAGATGCACAAAACAAATTTCCAGGATTGTTGCTCTTTTCCCAGCCTCCCTCTCCCTGCAGGCTCAGAAACCATCTGCTACAGGAATTAAACACCAACTATTGGAACTTCCCTTCCTCTCTCCAGCCTTGCCAACACCTCTCCCAATCATCTTTGTGCTCCCCTTGTGCCCTTCAGCCCCACATTTCATGGGATTGATTTTTACTGATTTCCAAAGGAAATGGTAGAGAATGGATTTCCATTAGAAAAGGGTCCAAAGCCTCAAAGCTTCTGAGATGCCACAAGTTCCATGAGTGTGAAAAAGGGTGGGTAGAGGAGAGGGATCCCATTAACACCTTCAGAAAGGAAATATTCCTGACCTTGCTGGCTGCTGGAGAATCCCTGTGGGACAGCCATTGAAAATGCTCCAGCTGTAGGTAAACCTTTGATAGAGCACTTGTAACTCATGAGACCCCAGGGAATTGAGTACCCAGGCAGCATCCTGGCTATTGATCAGTCCTGCTGCTCAGGAAATGCTCATTAGGTGATGGCTCAACCTTGCAGCATTCCCCGTGTTCCATATCCACCGTGTGCCTGAGCCACAGTGCTGGGGGGAGTGACACCAAATATCCCTGCCCAGAGGGGCTGGTGTGTGTCCTCATGGTCCTGCCTCATCCTGGACTCTGGAGAATCCCCCCTGAGGGGATAAAACCTTGAGCCAAGTGACTTTGCTCTGTGTTAGCTGCCTGGAAAACGCTCCTGGAAAACTACTCCTGTAGCTGGCTCTGGGCCACGGCCCCGCAGGGAGAGGAGGGTGCTGCTTCTCCCCGGGGTTATGTAAAGGAGTTTGATTAGATTTCTTCTGGCATAACAATTAAAAAGATTCATCAGGATCGGAGGTAGAGGCCTGAGAGGCTGCAAGGTTGCTGTCAGGGCTTGTGTGAGAGAACAAATGAGCTTCCTGCACTTGGGAATTAATGGAAAAGGTAGGTTTCCCATGAATTTAAACGTGCCCCGGTCAAACTGGAGGCAAGGGACAGATGGTTCTTGCTCCTGCATTCTTCATCCCAGTGTGGTGTTTGCAGCAGCCTCGAGCAGTAAAGCTGAGGAGAGGGGCAGGGACAGAGTGATTCCCAGGCTGTGGGGTGAGGGAGAAGCCTCTTCCCTCTGAAGGGTCCTCTGGTGCACACACCCCGCTGCTTTGGCAGCTCCTCCGTTTCCGAGGGGTCCTTGTCCTTTGGGAAGTGCACAGCTGGCTTGGGATTTGGGCTGCTTGGAAAGAAACATCTGCTGGGTTTGTTTGTTCTCCCAGCTCAGCTGTGTGAGGAGTGGGGATGGAGGGGCTGGGAGCAGCCCTGCTCCCTGCACCTGGCAGCTGTGCCTGCTGAGCCCCTCTCAGGGGGCTCTGCTGCTCCCCCCAGCCCAGACCCCTCACCTCAGTGATCCCACCTCAGTTTTCACTGGCACACACTGTGTTAGGCTGCCTGGATATGCTGGGAATGGTCACAAACTGTTCTGGTGCTGGATTTGGGATAGGAGGGGTGAATGAACCCATTTGGTGATAGCCAAACCCCTCCTCTGCTGGCCCCTTCTCTTTGGGGGCTGCTGGAGGGGGCACAGGGAAGCCCAGCCCCAGCCTGGCCTTGGTGTCAGACAGACACACTGCTTCTCACCTCATCCCTCTCCATCTCCCCTCACAGTGCTCTTCTTGAGAAACCAGCACCATTCCAGTACCCTCTGGGCTGGCCACCAGTGCAGGAGCTGCCCCCATCCCTGCAGGCCCCCCCGCCCGGGGGGTGGCCAGTGCCCCCCAACCTGCAGTGGGGCTGAGGCACCCCAGAGCCTGCCTGGGGCTGCCTCTGGGAAAGGGACAGGATTATTTATACACGTTTTTATTTCAATAAACCCTCCTCCTGCCTGTTGCAGCCTCCGTGTGTCGTGTTTGTGTTCCTGCTGGCCTGGCAGCCTCCCGTGGGCTGAGCCACTCCCCTGGCTCTGGAATGGGGATCTGTGCTCAGCACAGCTCCAGCCCTGCACAGGGGCTGTCTGTGGTCACCTGGAGCTGGCATTCCCCAGTTCCTGGTGGGATCCATCCCCTCAGATCACTGCTGGCTCTGTGCTGGGCTCTGTGATCCAGGCTGGAGCAGGACCCAGGCTTTTAGAACTGATGTTTCGTTTCCTCGTGTGTTGGTGCCGTGTTTGTCCCTGATAAATTCAGGGTGGGACCTGCCTGGGTCCAGGGGCTGGAGCTCCCAATGGAGAGCCTGGGGAGCTTCCCTCAGCCCTGCTGCTGCTGTGCTGGAGGTGAGGGGCAAGGAGGGAAAATATCCCAAGGTTTCTCCACAGAGAGACTTTGATCCATCTCTCCTTGCTGGTAAAATGTGGGGTGAGGGAGGCCCTTGGCTGTCTCAGGAAGGGAGCAGGGTGCTGCAGCTCCAGGGCAAGGGGGGATCCTGTCCAGCAGCATCCCAGGAGGCAGCTCTGGCAGCAGGTTTGCCCAGGAGGGCTGTGCCCACTGCCAGAGCATTCCAGGTTTGGCTGGGCAGGGAGGTGGTGGGTCCAGATTCATGAAGAGCACGGGCAGGAGCCAGCTGCCTGTGGCCAAATCCTGCCTGGATCGCTCCAGCAGGGCAGGGATGTGATGGCAAATTGTCACAGGAGCGTCAGCCCCGTGCTGGGACGTGGCTCTGACAGGAGCAGGGACTGGATGTGACAGCAGCCTGGAAACAGCCTTGGCTGCAGCCTGGATGAGTTTAGGTCCAACTAGAGAATGTTTTCATCCTTGCAGGCAGGAGCCCTGGGCTTGCTGGAGAGCAGGAGCACAGGGATTGGGCTCGGAGGATGCAGCCCTGTGTCCTGTCCTCACTTCCACCTGCAGGACAGGTGGATTAATAAGGGCACCCAGGTGGCTCCTCTTTGGGAATGGGTGGGAGTCCCTGGAGCAATGGAACCCTGCCCCCAAGGAAATGGGAAGTAGGGACCCCCTAGGGGCTGTGGGATGCTCCAGAGTGGGATCTGGGCCTGCTCTCTCCAAGCTTGGATGTGCATCCCTGTGCTCCAGCCTGGCACAGAGGAACAGTCCTGGGGAATGCTGAGGGGCTCCACTGACTGGGGGGGACAGTGGCTGCTCTGCTGGTGGCAGCCAGGACACACTCCTGGGCACCTTCTGAGGCCACCAGCACCAGCAGATCAAGGAACTCCCACTCCAGTCCCTTCCATGGATTTTTTTCCCCAGTCAACATCCAAATCCTTCCCTGTTCCTCGTGTTGATGGGAGCTGTGCTTTGATCAGCCCCAGGCCTGTCCCTGCTCCGTGTGCTCCAGTCCTGGTGGGATTTCCAGCTGATCCAGGAGGGCTTGTTTTACCCAACACTTCCAAACTTCAGGGCTCCCCAGATCCAGCTTAAATTAGATAGAGTTCTCTGAGGGCAAGCTCTGGAACCCAACTGTAAATGAAAATTCCAGTGTAAAACACGACAGCCACAGCTTTTCCTTGCTCCCAAGGTGGTGAGCTGCTCTGGAAGTAGGAATTCCCAATAAAGGCCGAAAGACAAGAGCAGGAGCATTCCCTGCTGAGCTCCAGCCTGTCCAGGGGGAGGTGAGAGGGGCTGCCAGGGGGGATTCATTAAAGTTGGGCTTTTCCCACAAAAACTGCAGGAATGTAGGCCGACAGTCTGAGCCCGGCATCACCCGCAGGATGTCGTGGATTCATGAGCTCCTAACTCTCAGAGGGGAGGAGGCTGGGAATTGCAGGGTGTGTGTTACAGCAGTGGCAGGAGGTGACAATGCCATGGATCACCGGGGTGGGACACAGCCACTGTGGGCACATCCATGGGAAAAGGCTGCGGGAGGACCCCAAAGCAGGACGGGGCTGTGGCTCCTTCCCACAGGGATGGCTGGAACCCAATCCCAAGGGATGCTGCAGGGATGGACTCACTGTCCCCAGGGTGGGGGTGAGGAGCTGCTGCCCAATAGTGAAGCCCGAGCCAAAGTGCCTTTGCTGGAGCAAGAGCTGGAGTAATTTATCGGGAAGCTTTTAGGGAAATGAGCGGCTGCTGGGCCCCTGCCAAGCGCGGCCCCGCTGGGCTCTGCCCGTGTCCTCTGGCAGCTCTTGCTGGGAGAGGGCAACTGGAGTGGGAATGGGGACAGCATGTGGGCTGGGGTGAGGACAGGACAGAAGGATTGGAATGGGGTAGAGATGGGGTCAAGGATGGGGATTAGGGGAGGGGAGAGGGGCAGGGATGGAAATAAGCGAGGGAATGGGGATGGGACAGATGGGACAGGGATGGGAAGCAGTCAGGGAGGAGGATGGGACAGGGATGGGGATAGAGATGGGATGAGGATGGGACAGCAGTGGGAATGGGGAGAGGGGAAAGGGACAGGGAGAGGAATGTAAATAAGGATGGGAGTGTGACTGAGGAGGGCGTTGGGGATGGAGACAGAGACTGGGACAAGGACAGGGATGGGAATGGGACTGAGACAGGGATAGAGCTGAGCACATCCCACACTTCTTGCAGCACATGAAACAACCATTACCAACTTCTTCCCTTCCTATCCCAAACACTTCCCAGAGCTATGGAATCGCTGCCCTGGCAACCCCCGCTGGGGTTGCCGCCACTTTTGCTCTGTTGTCCCCATGTCCTCGGAACCCATGCAGGGTCCTGTTCCCTCCCACCTCCCCTCTCCCGCAGCAGCCCCCACCTCCCGGCACATTCCCTTTGTTTGTGCTTTTCCTGGCGGTCCCTTAATTGAATTATCCCGGAGCATCTCTGTTGCAGCAGCCGCAGTGATCCGTGGTCGCCTCTGCGGCAGAGCAGGGACGCGGCTGGGACCCCACTCCGGGATCCTGCCTGCCCCGAGATCCTGCCTGCCCCGGGATCCCCCTGCTTCTGGATCCTGCCTGCCCCGGGATCCCCCTGATCCGGGATCCCCCTGCCCCGAGATCCTGCCTGCCCCGGGATCCCCCTGCTTCTGGATCCTGCCTGCCCCGGGATCCCCCTGATCCGGGATCCCCCTGCTCCGGGATCCTGCCTGCCCCGGGATCCCCCTGCTCCGGGATCCCCCTGCTCCGGGATCCTGCCTGCTGCGGGATCCTGCCTGCTCCAGGATCGGGAGCTGCCATTCCAAACCTGCCCCAAGAAATCCGTTCCGCCTATTCCCATTAAAATTAATTGAGCAGCTTTGAAACGCTGAGCTTGGGGGATGGCGTTATTCCTTTTATCTAATTTTTTCTTTTACATTATTGTATTTTCTGGCAAATTAAATTGTCCTCTTTTTTTTTTTCTTCTTCTTCTTTTATGTTTATTCACAGTGTCTATAATAGACCTGGTTAAAAATAAATATATATATATACACACATGTCTCTGAGGCCACGTGGCTCCTTTGGAAATGCCAGTCCATAAAAAATCCAAACTTTCTGCAGGAGATGGATGAAATTTCATTACTGATGCGGAGCCTCCCGCACTTTGCGAGGCAGCCGGAGTGATTTCATTGCCGTGGAGCACTTCCCATTTCCACTTCTCATTTGGACGTTCGCTTCAATTTGTTTGATAAATTAGAGAAGATCAAAAAAAGGCCCCACCCAAACCCCAAATCAGTAAAAGGCCACCAGTTCCTCCTGGCATCCCAAAGATGGGATGTCCCCCCCGTGGTGCTGCAGGGTGGCAATTGCCATGCTGGTGCAGGGAAATGAGTTTTCCCCATGGGAGCACCGGGGAGGTGAAGGTGGGGATGTCCCAGCCCCAGAGTCCTGGGATGGGCTCCTCCTGCCCCGTTCCCAGTGGGAAGTGCCCCATTGTAGGAGCAGCAGCTTTGCCCGATTCTCTCCCGGCCCCAAGCACTTCCTCTGTTTTTATTTATCCCTTTAATCTCTTTGCCATTAAAAATGCATCGCTGGGGGCTCGGGGAATGGGCTCCCACAGTGCACAGAGATGTGAGGCTGTGAGATTCCCAATGTCCCTCAGCCTGGGGGCTCACACCGGGGCCAGCCCCAGAGCTGTAAATCAGGAGTAACAGGGTGCTCCCTGCCATCAGCCTTGGGGCAGGATCCCCAGCTTGGCCCAAGAATTGTGACCCTGTGGAGCCTCTCTGAGCGCCCCAGACACATCCTGGTTCCTGCTGGAATTACTGTTAATCCAGGTGAAAGCACTTCTGAGAAGGTGCTTGGGCTGAGCATCCTCCCCATCGAGGCAAAGGAGAGTGAAACATTCGTCAAACCAAACATAAAATATCAGGGCATGAGACGTGGAGAGGGGGATAAAAGCTCTGGGATCCATTGGAAGAGGCAGGACAGGACCTGTAGCAGGATCCACAGCTGGAGTGGGCTGGGGGATGTGGGAGCTGCTGGGAACAAGCCAGGTCCCACTGCTCCAAAATTTAGGGATGCTCCAGCCCCCGGAGTCTGGGGGTCACAGTCCTCCAAACCAGTGCCCACGGGTGCTCCCAGGGCCTCACCCCATCACCCTCCACCCCAGCCTCTCCAGGAGCCCCCAGAGCCCAGAGCGCTTCAGAAATCCCAGTTTTATTTCAGATCGGAAACAACCAACCAGGAAGAACAAAAAAAGAAAAAACCAAAAAAAAAAAAAAAAAAAACAACCAAAACCAGAAACAAAAAAACAAAACCACCACCCCAAAAACCCCAAAAACCCCAAAGAATGAGAAACGGCCCCAAATCCAAACCAGTCCGTGCCCAGGTGGGTGCTACATACAGGCTGGGGGTTCCGGGGCGTGCGGGGCTCCCCGGCCTCGGGGTCGCTCCGGCTCTTCCCAAGGAGGGGTCGGCTCAAAGTGCATCAAGCAGGAGGTCAGGAATGTCCCCGCACCGAGGCACGGGGACAGGGAGGGGCTCTGGGGGGGTGGAATCCAGCCCTTGGCAGCCAAGTCCATGCAAACGCTCCCGGCTCTAGGAACCATCTCAGGCGCGTGTATTGCTTAGGGGATGATTTGGTTTATCCTAAATACGAGCTCTAACGCTAGAGCGGAGAATCCGACGGGATCCGCCGCGGGAGGGGGCTCACGGGGCTCCATGCACGTCACATGCACTCACGGGTCGGATTGTGTCTGCCGAGGGGGTTCGGCGTGTCGGTGTCGGTGCCAAAGTCTCCGTGCTCTGCCCCGGCACGGCGGGGCCCCGGCGCGGCTCTGTCCCCTCGGCCGCCCCCCGCCCGGGGGTGGGGGGGTCACGTCTCTGGGCCACAGATGGATGGACATAGAGATATTTATAGATATTTATAGGTGTCTCCTCCTCGCTGTCGCTGTCGCTGCGGCGGGGCTGCCCCGTTACTTCATCCCGCTGCGCAGCACCTGGTTGGCGGCGATGAGCATCACGCTGATGATGAAGGCGATGGCGAAGGCGCAGATGAGGCTCTTCCGCACGCAGGTCTGGCGGATCTGCTGGCTGGAGCAGGCTGGGGGTGGGACAAACAGCGCGTTACCCCATCCCAAATACACTCTCCTGTACTCAGGGTAACCCCGTGGTTTGGCATCCCCGTGGGGGGTTTGGCATTGCACTCACTCTCCACGTCGACGGGGCACTCCTCGGCCGTGCCCATGTGGCTCTCCTCCTCCGTCATGATGATGTTCTCGATGTCCTTCATGGACAGGTGCTCGCAGAAGGTGTCGTACAGCAGCCGCTTCAGCTCGTCCACCGTCAGCTTCTGCATGTCACACTGTGGGGACAGGGACTCGGGGTGACCCCAGGGCCGGCAGCACAGGGGGCTCCAAGAATCTCTGTGTGTGGTGGTTTGGGTCACCCTGGACTTGTCTGGGAAAGGCCTGGTGTTCTGGTGACGCCCAGCAGAGCCAGGGACACACGGAGGGTGCTGGCACCAAATGTGGCCTGGTTGTGACAGGGGCACAGGGGATGCACCCTGACACTGATCCTGAACCTCATCCCGCTCCTGACCCTGACCCCAGTCCTGACCTTGAACTCAATCCTGACCCTGAACCTGTTCCTGACCCCAGTCCTGACCCTCGTCCCACCATTAAACCTGATCCCAACCCTCATCCTAGCCCTGACTCCAACCTAACCCTGATCCTAAACCTGGCCCTAACCCCGACCCTTAATCTATTGCTGACCCTGACCCCAAGGATTATACTAACTCTTAAACTGGAGCCTGAGCCTGAGCTTGACCCTAACCCCAATCTTAAACATAATCCTGACACTTAAACCAACTCTAACCTCATCCTTGACCCAGAGCCTGACTTTCACCCTCTGCCCATCCTCAATTCCAGCCTTGACCCTCATCCTATCCCTGATCCCAACCCCAAACTTGGCCCTGACCCTGAGCCTTCCCTGGTGCAGGTTCTGGGGCGATGCTTCAGGAGGGGACAGGGGTGTCCCTGCCTTCCTGTGGGGGACACTGATGTCCCTGCCTTCCCAAGGGGACAGGGGTGTCCCTGCCTTCCCAAGGGGACAGGGGTGTCCCTGGCTTCCATCCCATGGAGGTGTCCCTACCTTCCAGAAGACGGTGTCGAAGTCGGTGCCGTGGAACTTCTCTGGGATGCCCGAGGTGGAGAGCTTGGGCCCCAGCAATGTCACAAACTCCTCAAAGTCCACCTGCCCATCACCTGCGGGACACAGGGCTGGCTGTCACCCCCTGCCCGGCCATGGGGCACATGGGACACTCCCCCTCCCAGAAGGGGCCCCATGGGTGGTCACAGATCCCCAAAACCAGTTGGGGACCTCAAAATCAGCTGGGAACCTCCAGCAAATTTAGGGAACCTCCGACTTAGGCCAGGATGCCCAGCAGTGGATGGGGTCCCCAGTGCCAGCCAGGACCCCAAGGCCCACTGGGGACACCCTAATACCATCCAGTCTCCCCAGAATGGGATCTGGAACCCCAGCGCTGGCTGGGGAAACCAAACATCATCCAGGACATGAACATGAGCTGGACCCCAGTTCCAGCTGGGACCTCAATTCCATCTGGAGGCCTCCCAGGGCTAACTGGGGACCACAAATGTTGGCTGGGGACCCCCAAAACCAACCAGGGGCTCCAACACTGGGTGTGGACATCCAACAAAGATTGGTGTCCCCAACACCAGCCAGGATGGCAACACTGGCTGGGGTCCCTGGTGCTGGCTGGGACTCTCACTGCTAGGCAGAGCAACATCTGGGGACCCCCAATGCCATTTGAGCCCCCTTCCAGTGGGACCTGGGGACACCCAGTGTCACCTGGAGCCCTCAGTACTGGCTGGGGAAGCCAAACAATGTCCAGGACTCTGAACCACAGTTGGACCCCAATTCCAGCAGGGACCTGGGGGTGGCTGTGCCCTGGTGGTGGCTGTGACCCTGGGGGTGCCTGGTGGCCGTTCTGGCCGTGTCCCCTGGCAGGGGGGACGCTGGCGTGGGGCTGTCAGGGCAGCACTAACGATGACTGATGAGGGGAGCAGCGCCTTGGCAGCGCTGCCAGAAAGGCTTTTAAATGGGGGAGAAAAGGAAAAGCAATAAATTAAGGAGCTCTTTCAGGTCCCTGTGGGCGAGGGAGGGGTGGAGACAGGGTCACGGTGACAGTGAGTGCTGGAGGGTGATGGGTGCTGAGGACACGACCCAGGGTGCAGGAGCCACCCCTGGGTGCGGGATCCAGCTGGTTTGGTGATCCCACAAACATCCAGGATCCTTAAATCATCCCAAACAGAGCTGCAGTGGCGACGATGATGATGATGATGATGGAGGATGAGGGGGAGGCTCCAGCGGGAGGCAGAGCCTGGGTCAGTCCCATCCCACATCCCGTGTCACGTCCAGCACGTGGGGTGGAAATACGGGAGAATTTTGTGTTTCACCCATCTGGGGGTCCCATCCCCGCCCCCACCCCGGTTTGCTGGGGTCCTACCGTCCATGTCGAGGCGCTGGATGATGACCTCCAGCTCCACCTCGTTGGGCATGTACCCCAGGGAGCGCATGGCCGTGCCCAGCTCCTGCTTGGAGATGAACCCGTTGCCATCGCGGTCGAACACCTTGAAGGCTTCGCGGATCTCTGTGGGGGGAGCAGCGATGGGTCGGGCTGAGCTTCCCCCTCCAGCCCCACAGAACCCCTGTGGGGGTCCCTCCTGCCCCACAGACCCCAAATATTCCAGGCACCCCGAGCACCCACCCTGCCCCTGCCACTGCTGCAGTCGAAACCGCCGCGTTCTGCCCTAAACCCGCGGAGTTCTGCCCTAAACCCGCGGAGTTCTGTCCTAAACCCGCATCCTTGGGTGAGCCTGGGGTGCCACCAGGTGGGCGCTGCCACAGGGGCATCCCCACGGGGCTGCAGCATCCAGCCGGGAGCATCCCTGAGGATCCACGGGGACTGTCCCCATCCCGGGGTCTCAGGGTGGGATTGTGCCCCATCCCATGGTCTTAGGGTGGGTCTGTGCCCCCATCCTGGGGTTCGGGGGTTGGGTGCTGGAGCTGGACACACTTCACCCAGAAAAAAACCCCAAATCTTGACGAAATTGCTGCAGTGCTCAGCCCTGCCTGGTGCGGAGGAGATGAAGTGGGGGGTTTGGGGTTTCTGGCTCGAAAGGAACCCCTGGGATGTGGGGGAAGATCCCTGCAGGGTGGCAGGGAGATGCTGCAGGGAAACTGAGGCATGGCCTGAGTCCCTTGACTCCACCCCACCTCCTGCTGCCCTCGGGACTCTGCTCCTTTTCGGGGCAGTTCCTGGCTTTTTGATGCCACCTGATGTGCGAAGCTGGAACCAGGCTGATGGGAAAGGACCAGGGAATTTGTGCTGGGGACATTGGGAAGCCAGGCCAGGACATTGGTGCCTCTTCCTGCTCCATGTGGCTGCCAGGGGAACTCGTGCTGGAGGATCCAAGCAGGAGAAATGGGCTGTGAACTTTGGGTTTGGGGGAAAAAACCCCATATTGGGTGACAGTTGTGACCCCAAGTGCTTGGGAACATCCCTGCCTGGATGGTGCCACATCGGTGACGTCTTCAGGGTGTTTTGGGGGAGTTTTGTGGGATTTTGGCCTGTCAGTCTGAGCTTCTCCATGGCCAGTGTCCCTGCCTGGGCAGGGAGATCCTCCCTGTGCTCCTGGGGGGCCTCACTACACCCCAGGCACCCCCAAAATTCATCCTTCAAGGATGCTCATCCCAAAGAGCGCCACCGTAGCTCCTCATCCGATGGCTCAGGGTGTTGGGGACAGGCAAGGACAGGTCCTGGCAGTGGCCAGGGTGGGGTCCTGGCTCCCCGCTGAGCACCCCCTGCCCCAGTGTGAAGCCGTGTCAGGATGTCACCGGTGTCCCCAAGCCACGGGGACAGGAGGAGGTGGCACCTTGTGGAGTACCCCTGGGGCTCCCAGCAGTGCCATCGGTCCCCACTGCCACAGGTGGGTGCTGAGGGAGGGGGGGACACCAAACTGGGGACTGGGTGAGCTGGGACAGCAGCCCAGGGACACGGGGAGTGGCACATGGACACCACGGAGGGGTGTGAGCACACACAGACAGACAGACACACGGACAGACACACACACACACACAGACATGCACACACAGACACATAGCTACACACATAGACACGCTGGCAGACAGACGCACATATGGACACACACGTGGACACACAGAGAGACGCATGGACACACACAGACACACACACACAAACACAGACACACAGACAGACACACGGACACACAGACACACACAGACACACAGAGCTGCAGGACTCACACAGACCCCACTGCAGTGAGGCTGGGACACCCTGGCAGTGACACTGGAGCTGTGCACACACACACACAGACAGACACACAGACACACAGACACACACAAATACACACAGACACACACACATACACACACAAACACACAAACACAAACCCACACTCACAAACACACACATGAACACACACACACACATGCACAACACAAACGCACACAAACCCACACACACAAACACACACAAACACACACACATACAAACATACACACATGAACACACATACACAAACACGCACACACACAAACACACACACAAATGCACACACACAAATACACACACAAACACACATACACAAATACATACACACACACCTCTTCACTGACACTGTGCGTGCACGCACAGGGACACGGCCAGAACCACATCACAGTGACGCTGTAGCTGTGTGCACACACACTGCAGTGATGCGGGTGAGTGTGCAAATACAGCCCAGCACCTTGGGGCCATGTGCTTGGGCGCACACACACACACACGGGTGGACTCTGCTCGTGCACACACACACACACACACACGCGCGCGCGCGCGCTCACAGCCCCTGTTCATGGACGTGTGTGTGCATGGATACAGCACACCCCAACACCTGGCAGTGATGCTGTGCCTGTGCATGCACACCCCAACACCTGGCAGTGATGCTGTACCTGTCTGTGCACACCCCAGCACCTCACAGTGATGCTGTACCTGTGCATGCACACCCCAGCACCTCACACAAATGCACCTGTGCATGTGCACAAACACACAAACACCTTGCACTGAGGTACTGGTGCATGTACACACACACTTTCCTTGCAGTAGTGCTGCACTTGTGCACACACAGACATGCACAACCACAATGCAGTGGCGCTGTACATGTGTGTGCACACACCAACTACCAGCACAGCTGTGTTTGTGCATGTACACACACACACACACACACACACACAGCCCCCTGCAGTGACATCGCTGTGCCTGCACACCCACACCCCCTTGCAGTGGTGCTGCACTTGCGTGTGCACACGCATGGACCTGCACAACCACGGCACAGCAATGCTGCACTTGTGCACACAGACACACCAACACCATGCACAGCTGCACGTGTGTGTGCACACAGACACACCAACACCATGCACAGCTGCACGTGTGTGTGCACACAGACACACCAACACCATGCACAGCTGCACGTGTGTGTGCACAGACACAGCCCCATTGCAGCAAGGCTGTGCTGGTGCTTGCACACACACACACACACACACACACACACACACACACTCCCAGCACGTTGCAGAGATGCTGTGCCCGTGCACAGGCACACAAACCCCTCTGCAGCAGGGCTGTGTGCACCAGCCCGTCCTGCTGTGCCGCCGTGCACACTCACACAAACACCTCCTGCAGCCAGGCTGTGCATGGGCACACTCACGTGCTGCAGTGGCACAGACACGGGCCCAGCCACGGAGACTGGCACAGCCACAGAAACTGGCACAGCCACACACACAGTGGCACTGGCACAGCCACACACACAGTGGCACTGGCACACACACAGTGGCACTGGCACTGGCACACACACGGAGCCACCCTGCAGCGAGGCCGTGCATGTGCATACAGATGTGTGACCATCCAGATGTGCGAGCACACAGACGTGTGAGCACACCCCAGCACGGTGTGCAGGCAGGGGGTGTGCCATGCCCGTGCACACACACACAGCCCCTGCAGTGAGGCTGTGACGGGCACGTCAGCGCACACGCACACCCTGCAGAGCTGCACACACACACACACACACACACTCACACACACACACACACACACACTCACACACACACACACACACACACACACACACACACTCACACACACACACACTCACACACACACACACACACACACACACAGCCCTTGCACGCTGCTCGGGGCTCCCAAATGGATTCTGGGGTTCTCCTCTCCCCCAGCCCCGTGGCTCCCTGCCTCAGTTTCCCCACGGGGACGCCGAGGGCTCCACGTTTGGTGCTGGGCCGAGGCTGCTCTCCCCAGGCAGAGCGGGGACATGGTGGGGTCACCCCCCCGTGCCTCAGTTTCCCCCCTGGAGCAGCGGGTGCTGCACCCCTTTCCCCCGGGCTCCCCAGGGACACCCCAAAGCTCAGCACCGCCAGTGCCCGTCCTGGCGCCCCGGCAAACTTTTGGGGTGGAAAAAGCCATTGTGGAGGCAGCGGGCTGAGCTCGGCCCCTCTCATGGCACGGGCGGGCAGAGCCCCGCCGACCGCTCCTCCCGGCCGGAGTCCGGTGACACCGGCACTGCGTGGAGCCGCCGTGACCCGGGGGGTGGCACGGGTGACAGCCGCCCCCGGGTCCCCCGCGCCACCAGCCTCTGTCATATTATGACAGCGGGGAGGGGGTGACCCCGCCGCGGCGCGGAGGGGAACGCGGCCCCCCGCCGCTGCCGCCGGTCCCTGCTGTGTCATATCGCCACAACCGGGGGGCCCGGGACCCCCGCACGCCTCCTCGCTCCCGCTTTCCTCCTTCCCCTCCTCCTCCTCCTCCTCCTCCTCCATCCATCCGCATCCCGCTCGCCCTCAGCCTCCCCACGGCGCCGGGGGAACGCGCGCCCCGACTCCCGCACAGCCGCATCCCGCGGGATGGAGACGTCCCGCTCCCCCAAACCCCCTCACCCCGCGATCCCCCGGGATGCCCCCCGGTCCCCCCCGACCCCCGGGCAGCCCCCCGAGCCCGCTCACCCTCCAGCTCATCCTCGGGGATCTCCACGGGGCGCTGCTCGGCGAGGATGTTGGGGACGGTGTAGATCCCCCGGTACATCAACGCCGCCGTCACCGGGTGGAAAGGCATCTTCGGGGCTCCCCAAAACCCAAAGTTTAAACCCAAATCTCGCCGGGTCGAGGGGGGGCTCCCCCCGGTCGGTGCCGCCGGACGCTGAGCACAAGTTGCCGGTGCCCGGCGCCCCCCGCCCGGTACCCACCGGCCAGGGGGGGCCGGGGCGGGCGCTCCCCGTCCTCCGGGGCCGGCGGCGGGACGGGGCTGGCGGCCGAGCCCCTCACGGCGGAGTCAGGGCGCGGGGGGGCTCGGCTGGGGGCGGCCCGCTTCCCCCGCGCACATGCCCTCCCGAAGTGGAAGCGGGAGGTGAGAGCATCCGAGCCCCGGTTAAATCCCGGTGCGAGCGGCGGCGGCGGGGGGGACGGGGCTGGCCATGCCGCTCGGGGCCCCCCCTCCGCCCGGAGCGCCCCCACAGCTCCTCCCGGGGCTCCCCTTCGGCCGGCCCCGGGCCGCTCACAGCCCGCGGGGAGCCGCTGCCACCGGGCCACGCTCCCCGGTGGGGCCCGGCATGGCGGGGCCGAGGCTGAAGGCGGCCTCTTCGTCTTCCTCCTCCCTGCCGCTGCTCCCGTTGTGCCTCCCCGCCAAGTGTCCCGGGCAGGCCGGGGCTCGCTGCCGCCGCCGCTCAGCCCCCGCCGCGCTCCCGCCGCCCCCCCGCCGCCGCCGGCAGCCCGAGCATCCTCGGCCCCGGCCCCGGCGAGCGGCGGCGGAATCCGGGCAGCGGCGGCGCCGGGCGGGTTTTGAACGGTCCCGCCCGGGAAATGGGGCTGGGGGCGGGGGGGAGGTGGGGCCTGCCCGGGGGGGCGGCGGGGGGGGGCAGCGCGGCAGCGCGGGGGGAGCGTCCCGGGGGCAGCGAGGGGCGGTGGGAGATGCTGGGGGGTGCTCGGGGGGGCTGGGGGTCCCTGTGGCACCCCCTGTCCCGGCAGGGGCCACCCCGGGGTCCCCCACGCGGCCGTGCCCAGGGAGCTGTCACGCCGAGGTCCCGGCACCCCGGGCTGCCACCACCCCCAGGGCACCCTGCTCGTGGGGCAGTCACTGTCCCAGGGTCCCCGCAGCACCCGGGACCGTCACCATCCCAAGGGGCCATCACCTGCATGTGGCACCCCAAACCTAGACATCATCACCCCCAGGTCCCCGCACGTGGCACCCCTGGGCGCTTGTCACCCCAGTGTCCCCACACCCTGCAGCCCAGGCTGCCACCACCCCAGCGCCCCTGGATGTGCCACCCTGGGCCGGCCATCACCCCGAGGTCCCCAGGGTGCTGAGGGGTGACAGGAACCCCAGGGCCAGACCCCAGGGCCAGACCTCCTGCTCCCACAGCAGGGAGAAAATGAGCCCTGGAAGAGGCAGGAAGCAGGGCCAGCAGCAAAGCCCTCCATCCCTGTCACCTGTTCCAGCCATCTCCCGCTTGTCCCCAGCTCTGGTCACATTTTTCACCTTATTTCTCACTTGGACATTGATTAATCACAGCTGGGCTCCTGCGCCAGGGCAGGTCCCCACCGAGCCATGTCCACACAGCATCTGTGTCCCTGTGCCATCCCTGTGACACCCCTGTGCCATCCATCCCCTGTGCCATCCCTGTGCCATCCCTGTGCCATCCCTGTGCCACCTCTGTGCCATCCTTGCGCCATCCCTGCGCCATCCATCCCCTGTGCCATGCCTGTGCCATCCATGCCTGTGCCATCCATCCCCTGTGCCATCCATCCCCTGTGCCATCCCTGTGTCATCCCTGTGCCATCTATCCCTGTGCCATCCCTGTGCCATCCCTGTGCCACCCCTGTGCCATCCCTGTCCCATCCACCCCTGTGCCACCCCTGTGCCACCCCTGTGCCGTCCCTGTGCCATCCCTGCTCTCAGGCACATGGCAAGGAATGTCCCCAGGAGCAGTCACACCTTCCCTCCCAAGTCCCCCTGTCGCCCTTCCCTGGGCTGGGCTGTCCCAGCAGCCGCGGCCCATTGGGAATTGGGTGACACAGTGTCCCCCGTGCCTGGGTGGCAGCTCTGGAGCTGGGGACAGTGGCACAGGGAGGCTGCCAAGGCTCCCTCTCCGCACATTCGGAGGGAGGGAAGGGCCTGGAGGTTGGAAGGACGCGATTCCCAGCGCTGGAACGGGGTGGGAGAGACAAAAGCGGAACAGTTGGCACCTCCCAGGTCCTCACCGGCCACCAAGGATGCGTCAGAGACACGGGGAAACTGAGGCACGGCTGGACAGGCTCCAGATGTGCCTCTCATCTTGGCACTGCCGCAGGAACCCCAAAAATCTCGGACCAGGATTCCTGCTGCTCCAACAACTGCTCCAGCGAGCCCCCCCCCCATCTCCTGCAGGGACACGTGCTCAGCCTCGCCCAATTCTCTCTGCCGGCAATTTCGGGGCTGCTCCATCCCCCCGAGCCCCGGGAGCGGCCCCGGAGCCCCCCGAGCCCGGCGCTGCCTCCCGCAGCCAGCTGGGGTCCCCTTTAAGCCGTTTTTTAGCTGGGAGAGATTTCCCTCTCCGGCAGCAGCGAACCAGCCCGGCGGGAGAGGGGATTTCGGGGATGAGCAATTCCCGAGGCTGGGGGCTCTCGGCTCCCTGGGCAGGGTGGCTCCTCCCGGGGAATCGTGGCTCGGGGGTGGATTTTTCCAACTCTGCTGAAATTCCCTCCTGCCCTGGAGCTCGGGATGGGTTTGGGGCACCCTGTGGATCTGTGCCCCACAGTGTCAGATTCTGCGGCTGAGAGATCCCAGCACGTGAAGGGGAAAGTGCCGATAATAAGAAGTGGTTTTTTGGGAGAAACAACCCCCCCAAAAAAGCCAAGCCTGATTGAAAATCTCCTCCCTTCGTGGTTTTTTTTTTTTTTTTTGTTTTTTTTTTGTTTTTTTTTAACAGATCAATTTGCTCCTCGATGTTAACGAATCTCCCTCCCAATTAATTCTCCAGAGGCTCTGGGGTGGAAACTCATTAATTTGTCACCACCCAAATCCCAGCAGGGATAACAGGGCCAGTTCCTGGGCTTTTCCCTGCAATTCCCAGCGGAGCTCCCGGAGCAGCGGCGGGGCCGAGGCGGAGCCGCCGTCCCCAGGGCCGGGGCGGCCGCTGCTCGCCGGGGATGGGAATGGGATGGGATGGGGATGGGGATGGGCAGGCGGCGCAGGGAGGGGGAGAAGGGAGGAAAATTAAGTGGCTTAATTGCATTTGAAGCCCTGACAGAGTTTTTGTTCATCAGGGATCCCCGCTGGAGGCTCCCGAGTTTCCCCCAGCCCGGCTCAGCCGCGCTGCTTCTTCCCCAGGGATGAAGGCTGGGACGAGCCGCGCTGGCTCCCCCTGCTCTGCCCCAGGTCCCTGCCCGAATTCCCCCGCCGATTCCGTGGGGAGAAGCTCTGGGGTTTGCTCGGAGCTCAGGCCGATGGGGTGGAGGCTGCAGCATCCCAGGGATGTCACTGTTGAGATGTTGGGATGTTCCTCTCCACAATTCCCCTTTATCTCACCCCCAGGACAGGGCCAGCCTTGCCAGCACGTCAATGCCACTGTCCCCTCTGTCCCTTTGTCCCTCTGGAGACAGCAGCACTTTCCCAACACTCCCAGCTGTTTTCCTAATTAGCTGATCCCCTAATGAGCCTGGAGGAGCTCGATCCAGGCCTGGTGTTGTGTGGTTCATTTGCAGCTTCAGAGCGATTTCACTGTCAAGGGCCCTCGCTCTGGGTTCACATCCCAACATCACATCCTTCCTTCTTCCAGGAGTTTGAGGGGATGGGAAGGAAAAGGGCTGAAGAGGCTCTGGCTCAGGGATGGCACTGATTGAGCTTTAATTAATCTGCTCCTTGTTCATCCCTCCCGTGGCAGCCGAGGGGCCCTTCTGGCTCTGCTGAGACTGCTGAGCTCCTTCCTGCCCTGAGGGATGGGATGGGATGGGATGGGGTTGGGAAGAGAAAGAATAGCAGGGATGGAATGAGAGGATGGCACAGAATGGGAAGGGATGGGGTGGGATAGGATGGGATGGGATCTGTGGGATGGGATGAGATGGGATGGGATGGAGATGGGATGGGATGGGATGGATCTGTGGGATGGGATGAGATGGGATGGGATGGAGATGGGATGGGATGGATCTGTGGGATGGGAAGAGATGGGATGGGATGGAGATGGGATGGGATGGGATGGGATGGATCTGTGGGATGGGATGAGATGGGATGGGATGGAGATGGGATGGGATGGATCTGTGGGATGGGATGGGAAGAGAAAGAATAGCAAGGATGGAATAAGAAGATGGCACAGAATGGGAAGGGATGGGGTGGGATGGGATCTGTGGGATGGGATGGAGATTGGATGGCGTGAAGATGAGGATTGGAATGAGTTGTGGATGAGGTGGGATAGGATGGGATGACATGGGGATGGGGATGAGGATGGGCATAAGGTGATGATGAGGATGGGGATGACATAGGGACAGGGATAGGGGTGGGATGAGGATGGGGACATGGTTGGAAATAGGATGGAGTGAAATGGGGATGAGGATGGGATAGG